>NW_024470843.1:701244-997452 GCF_017639515.1 Carcharodon carcharias
AACTTTATATCCTGTTATTCATTAACACTCTATATCCCTATATTTCTATTTATCTCTCTCTAACTTTCTATTTTGCTATATCATTACGTCTCTATCTCCGTATGTCTCCATTTAACTCTCTTTAACGTTTCTATCCTGCTATCTCATTACCTCTCTATCTCCATATCACTATTTATCTCCTCTAACTTTCTATCTGCTATCTCATTACCTCTCTATCTCCCTATATCTCTATTTACTCTCTCAAAATTTTCTATCCGGTATTTCATTACCCTCTCTATTTCCTATATCTCTATTTATCTTCCCTAATTTTTATCCTGCTATCTCATGACCTCTCTATCTCCCTATATCCTCTATTTATCTCCCTAACTATCTATCATGCTATCTCATTACCTCTTTATCTCCGAAATCTCTATTTACCTCTCTGTATTTACTATCTGCTATCTCATTACCTCTATCTCCCTAATCTTAATTTCTCAGCCTCTAACTTTCTATCCTGCTATCTCATTACCTCTCTATCTCCCTATATCTCTATTTATCTCTCTGTAACTTACTATCCTGCTCTTCTTTATCTCTCCATCTTCCTATATCTCTATTTCTCAGCCTCTAATTTCTATCCTGCTATCTCATTACCTCTCTATCTCCCTATATATGTTTTATCTCTCTCTAACTTTCTATCCTGCTATCTCATACCTCTCTATCTCCCTATATCTTATTTACTCTCTCTAACTTTCTATCCTGCTATCTCATTACTCTCTATCTCCTTTATCTCTATTTATCTATCTAACTTTCTATCTGCTATCTCATTACCTCTCTATTCCTCCCTATATCTCTATTTACTCTCTCTCTTTTTATCCTGCTATCTCATTACCTCTCTATCTCCCTATACTCTATTTATTTCTCTTAATTTCTATACTGCTATCTCATTACTCTCTATCTCCCTATATCTCTATTAACTCTCTCTAATTTTCTATCCTGCTATCTCATACCTCTCTATCTCCCTATTCTCTATTTATCTCTCTCTACTTTTCTATCCTGCTATCTCATTACCCTCTATCTCCCTATATCTCTATTTATCTCTCTCTAACTTTCTATCCTGCTATCTTTACCTCTCTATCTCCCTATATTTCTATTTATCTCCCAACTAATTTATCCTGCTTTTTCATTCCTCTCTATCTCCTACTATCTCTATTTACCTCTCTCTAATTTTCTATCCTGCTATCTCATTATCTCTCTATTTCCCTATATCTCTATTTACCTCCCTCTAATTTCTATCCTGCTATCTCATTACCTCTCTATCTCCATATATCTCTATTTACCTCTCTCTAACTTTCTATCCTGCTATCTCTTTACTCTCTATTCCTATATCTCTATTTATCGCACTCTCTCTAACTTTCTATCTTGCTATCTATCCTCTCTATCTCCCATATCTCTATTTATCTCTCTTAACTTTCTATCCTGCTATTCATTACCCTCTATCTCCCTATATTTTTCTATTATCTCCTCTAACTTTCTATCCTGCTATCTCATTACCTCTCTATCCCCTATATTTCTATTTATCTCTCTCTAACTTTCTATCCTGCTATTCATTACCTCTCTATCTCCCTATATCTTATTTATCTCTCTCTAATTTTCTATCTGCTATCTCATTACCTCTCTATCTCCATAATCTCTATTTAACTCTCTCTAATTTTCTATCCTGCTATCTCATTACCTCTCTATCTCCCTATATCTCTATTTATCTCTCTCTAACTTTCTATCCTGCTATCTCATTACCTCTCTATCTCCCTATATCTCTATTTATCTCTCTCTAATTCTATCCTGCTATCTCATTACCTCTCTATTCCCTATATCTCTATTTATGCCATCTAATTTTCTATCCTGCTATCTCATTACCTCTCTTTTCCCTATATTCTATTTTTCTCTCTCTAACTTTCTATCCTGCTATCTCATTACCTCTCATCTCCTTATATCTCTATTTTCTCTCTCTAATTTCTATCCTGCTATCTCATTACCTCTCTATCTCCCTATATCTCTATTTATCTCTCTCAAACTTTTTTATCCTGCTATCTCATTACCTCTCTATCTCCCTATATTCTATTTATCTCCTCAATTTTCTATCCTGCTATCTCATTATCTCTCTGTTTCTATATCTCTATTTATCTCTCTTATTTTCTATCTGCTATCTCATTACCTCTCTATCTCCCTTTATCTCTATTTATCTCCCTCTAACTTTCTATCTGCTATCTCATTACCTATCTTCTATATCTCTATTTATCTTCTCTAACTTTCTATCCTGCTATCTCATTACCTCTCTATCCCTATATTTCTCTTTATTTATCTCTCTTTAATTTTCTATCTGCTATTTCATTACCTCTCTATCTCCCTATAATTCTATTTACCTCTCTCTAACTTTCTATCCTGCTATCTCATTACCTCTCTATCTCACTATATCTCTATTTATCTCCCTCTAACTTTCTATCCTGCTATCTCATTACCTCTCTATCTCCCTATTATCTATTTTCTCTCTCTATCTTTCTATCCTGCTATCTCATTACCTTCTATCTCCTATATCTCTATTTCCTCTCTCTAATTTTTTATCCTGCTATCTCATTACCTCTCTATCCCTATATCTCTATTTATCTTCTCTAAATTTCTATCCTGCTATCTCATTACCTCTCTATCTCCCTATATTCTATTTTTTTCCTCCTCTACTTTCTATCCTGCTATCTCATTACCTCTCTATTTCCCTATATCTTATTTATCACCCTCTAATTTCTTATCTGCTATCTCGTTACCTCTCTATCTCCCCATATGTCCAATTATCTCTCTCTAACTTTCTATTCCTGTTATCTCATTACCTCTCTATCTCCCTATATCTCTATTTATCTCTCTCTACTTTCTATCCTGCTATCTCATTACCTCTCTATCTCCATATATCTCATTTATCTCTCTCTAACGTTCTATCCTGCTATCTCATTCATCTATCTCCCTATATCTTATTTATCTCTCTTAACTTTCTATCCTGCTATCTCATTACCTCTCTATTCCCTATATCTCTATTTATCGCCCTCTAATTTCTATCCTGCTATCTCATTACCTCTCTATCTCCCTATATCTCTATTATCTCTCTTAAATTTCTATCCTGCTTCTCATTACCTCTCTATCTCCCTATATCTCTATTTATCTCTCTCTAACTTTCTATCCTGCTATCTCATTAACTCTCTATATCCCTATATCTCTATTTATCTCTCTCTAACTTTTATCCTGCTATCTCATTACCTCTCTATCTCCCTATATCTCTATTTATCTCTCTCTAACTTTCTATCCTTTTATCTCATTACCTCTCTTCTCCCTATATCTCTATTTAACTCTCTCTAACTTTCTATCTTGCTATCTCATTACCTCTCTATCTCCCTATATCTCTATTTATCACCTCTAATTTTCTATCCTGCTATCTCATTACCTCTCTATTTCCCTATTCTCTATTTACCTCTCTCTAATTTTCTATCCTGCTATCTCATTGACCCTCTATTCCCTATATCTCTATTTATCTCTCTCTAACTTTCTATCCTGCTATCTCATTACCTCTCTATCTCCCTATATCTCTATTTACCTCTCTTAACTTTCTATCCTGCTATCTCTTTATCTCTCTATCTCCCTATATCTCTATTTATCGCCTCTCTAACTTTCTATCCTGCTATCTCATTACCTCTATCTCCCTATATCTCTATTTACCTCTCTCTAACTTTCTATCCTGCTTTTCATTATCTTCCATCTTCCTATATCTCTATTTTCTCAGCCTCTAATTTTCTATCTGCTATCTCATTACCTCTCTATCTCCCATATCTCTATTTATCTCTCTCTAACTTTCTATCTGCTATCTCATTACCTCTCTATCTCCCTATATCTCTATTTACCTCTCTCTAATTTCTATCCTGCTATCTCATTACCTCTCTATCTCCCTTATCTCTATTTATCTCTCTCTAATTTTCTATCCTGCTATCTCATTACCTCTCTATCTCCCTATATTCTATTTATCTCTCTCTAATTTTCTATCCTGCTATCTCATTACTCTCTATCTCCCTATATCTCTATTTATGTCTCTCTAACTTTCTATCCTGCTATTTCATTACCTCTCTATATCCCTATATCTCTATTTAACTCTCCTAATTTTCTATCCTGCTATCTCATACCTCTCTATCTCCCTAAATCTCTATTTGTCTCTCTCTAACTTTCTATCCTGCTATCTCATTACATCTCCATCTCCCTATATCTCTATTTATCTCTCTCTAACTTTCTATCCTGCTATCTCATTACCTCTCTATCTCCCTATATTTCTATTATCTCTCTCTAATTTTCTATCCTGCTATCTCATTACCTCTCTATCTCCTATATCTCTATTTAACTCTCTCTAATTTTCTATCCTGCTATCTCATTACCTCTCTATTCCCTATATCTCTATTTACCTCTCTCTAATTTCTATCCCATTATCTCATTACCTCTCTATCTCCCTATATCTCTATTTATCTCTCTCTAACTTTTATCCTGCTATCTCATTACCTCTCTATCTCCCTATATCTCTATTTATCTCTCTAAACTTTCTATCCTGCTATCTCATTACCTCTCTATTTCCATATCTCTATTTACCTCTCTCTAACTTTCTATCCTGCTCTCTCTTTATCTCTACTCCCTATATCTCTATTTATCACCTCTAATTTTCTAAACTGCTATCTCATTACCTCTCTATCTCCCTATATCTCTATTTATCTCTCTCTAACTTTCTATCCTGCTATCTCATTACCGCTCTATCTCCCTATATCTCTATTTATCGACCTCTAATTTTCTATCCTGCTATCTCATTACCTCTCTATCTCCCTATATTCTATTTAACTCTCCTCTATTTTTCTATCCTGCTATTCATTACCTCTCTATCTCCCTATATCTCTATTTATCTCTCTCTAACTTTCTAACCTGCTATCTCATTACCTCTCTATATCCCTATATCTCTATTTATCTCTCTCTAACTTTCTATCCTGCTATCTCATTACCTCTCTATTTCCTATATCTCATTTATCGCCCTCTAATTTCTATCCTGCTATCTCATTACTCTCTATCTCCCTATATGTGTATTTTTCTCTCTCCATCTTTCTATCCTGCTATCTCATTACCTCTCTATCTCCTTATATCTCTATTTATCTCCCTCTAATTTTTATCCTGCTATCTCATTACCTCTCTATCTCCCTATATCTCTATTTATCTCTCTCTAATTTTTATCCTGCTATCTCATTACCTCTCTATCTCCTATATTCTATTTATCAACCTCTAATTTTCTATCCTGCTATCTCATTATCTCTCTGTCTCCCTATATCTCTATTTATCTCTCTCTAATTTTCTATCCTGCTATCTCATTACCTCCTATCTCCCTATATCTCTCTTTATCTCTCTCTAATTTTATCTCCTGCTATCTCATATTCTCACTATTTCCCAATATCTCGATTTACCGATCTCTAATTTTCTATCCTGCTATCTCATTAACTCTCTATCCCTTATATATCTCTATTTACCTCTCTAACTTTCTGTCCTGCTATCACATTATCTCTCTATCTCCCTATATCTCTTTTTATTGCCCTCTATCTTTCTATCCTGCTATCTCATTACCTCTCTATCTCCCTATATCTCTATTTATCTCTCTCTAATTTTATCCTATATCTCATTATCTCTATCTCCCTATATCTCTATTTATCTCCCTCTAACTTTCTATCCTGCTATCTCATTACCTCTCTATTTCCCTATATCTCTATTTATCGCCCTCTAACTTTCTATCCTGCTATCTCATTACCTCTCTACTCCCTATATCTCTATTTTTATCTCTCTAACTTTCTATCCTGCTATCTCATTACCTCTCTATCTCCCTATATCACTATTTATCTCTATGTAACTTTCTATCCTGCTATCTCATTACCTCTCTATCTCTCTATATCTCTATTTAATCTCTCTAATTTTCTATCCTGCTATCACATTACCTCTCTATCTCCCTATATCTCTATTTATCTCTCTCTAACATTCTATCCTGCCAACTCATTATCTCTCTATTTCCCTATATTTCTATATATCACCCTCTAACTTTCTATCCAGCTATCTCATTACCTCTCTATCCCCCTATAACTTTATTTACCTCTCTCTAATTTGCTATCCTGCTATCTCATTACCTCTGTATCTCCCTATATCTCTATTTATCACCCTCCAACTTTCTATCCTACTATCTCATTTCCTCTCTATTTCCTATATCTCTATTTACTCTCTAATTTTCTATCCTGCTATCTCATTACCTCTCTATTTCCCTATATCTCTATTTATCGCCTCTAACTAACCTTTTATCTCTACTCATTACTTATCTATCTCCCTATATCTCTATTTATCTCTCTCTACTTACTATCCTGCTCTCTTTTATCTCTCTATCTCCCTATATCTCTATTTATCAGCCTCTAATTTTCTATCCTGCTATCTCATTATCTCTCTATCTCCCTATATCTCTATTTATCTCTCTCTTACTTTCTATCCTGCTATCTCATTACCTCTCTATCTCCCTATATCTCTATTTATCTCTCTCTAATTTTTATCCTGCTATCTCATTACCTCTCTATCTCCCTATATCTCTATTTACCTCTCCTAATTTTCTATCCTGCTATCTCATTACCTCTCTATCTCCCTATATCTCTATTTATCTCCTCTAATTTTCTATCCTGCTATCTCATTACCTCTCTATCTCCCTATATCTCTATTTACCTCTCTCTAACTTTCTATCCTGCTATCTCATTACCTCTCTATCTCCCTATATCTCTATTTACCTCTCTCTAATTTTCTATCCTGCTATCTCATTACCTCTCTATCTCCCTATATCTCTATTTATGGCTCTCTAAATTTCTATCCTGCTATCTCATTACCTCTCTATCTCCCTATATCTCTATTTATCTCTCTTAATTTTCTCTCCTGCTATCTCATTACATCTCTATCTCCTATATCTCTATTTGTCTCTCTCTAACTTTCTATCCTGCTATCTCATTACCTCTCTATCTCCCTATATCTCTATTTATCTCTCTCTAACTTTCTATCTTGCTATCTCATTACCTCTCTATCTCCCTATATCTCTATTTATCTCCTCTAATTTTCTATCCTGCTATCTCATTACCTCTCTATCTCCCTATATCTCTATTTACCTCTCTCTAATTTTCTATCCCTATTCTCATTACCTCTCTATCTCCCTATATCTCTATTTATCTGTCTGTAACTTTCTATCCTGCTATCTCATTACCTCTCTATCTCCCTATATCTCTTTTTATCGCCCTCTAACTTTCTATCCTGCTATCACTTTACCTCTCTATTCCCTATATCTCTATTTACCTTTCTCTAACTTTCTATCCTGCTCTATCTTTATCTCTATCTCCCTATATTCTATTTATCAGCCTCTAATTTTCTATCCTGCTATCTCATTACCTCTCTATCTCCCTATATATTTATTTATCGCCCTCTAACTTTATATCCTGCTATCTCTTTACCTCTCTATCTCCCTATATATCTATGTATCTCTCTCTTATTTTCAATCCTGCTATCTCATTACCTCTCTATCTCCCTATATCTCTATTTATCTCTCTCTAATTTTCTATCCTGCTATCTCATTACCTCTCTATCTCCCTATATCTCTATTTATCTCTCTCTAACTTTCTATCCTGCTATCTCATTACCTCTCTATCTCCCTATATCTCTATTTATCTCTCTCAAAATTTTTATCCTGCTATCTCATTACCTCTCTATCTCCCTATATTCTATTTATCTCCTCTAATTTTCTATCCTGCTATCTCATTACCTCTCTATCTCCCTATATCTCTATTTATCTCTCTCTAATTTTCTATCCTGCTATCTCATTACCTCTCTCTCCCTATATCTCTATTTATCACCCTCTAACTTTCTATCCTGCTATCTCATTACCTCTCTATTCCCTATATCTCTATTTATCTCTCTCTAACTTTCTATCCTGCTATCTCCTTACCTCTCTATCTCCCTATATCTCTATTTACCTCTCTCTATTTTTATCCTGCTCTCTCATTACCTCTCTATCTCCCTATATCTCTATTTATCACCCTCTAACTTTCTATCCTGCTATCTCATTACCTCTCTATATCTCCCATATCTCTATTTATCTCTCTCTAACTTTCTTCCTGTTATCTCATTAACACTCTATATCCCTATATCTCTATTTATCTCTCTCTAACTTTCTATCCTGCTATCTCATTACTCTCTATCTCCCTATATCTCTATTTACCTCTCTTAACTTTCTATCCTGCTATCTCATTACCTCTCTATCTCCCTATATCTCTATTTAACTCTCTCTAATTTTCTATCCTGCTATCTCATTACCTCTCTATCTCCCTATATCTCTATTTATATCTCTCTAACTTTTATCCTATCTCATTACCTCTGTATCTCCCTATATCTCTATTTATCACCCTCCAACTTTCTATCCTACTATCTCATTTCCTCTCTATCTCCCTATATCTTTATTTATCGCCCTCTAACTTTATATCCTGCTATCTCTTTACCTCTCTATCTCCCTATATATCTATGTATCTCTCTCTTATTTTCAATCCTCCTATCGCATTAACCCTCAATCTCCCAATATCTCTATTTTTATCTCTCTAACTTTCTATCCTGCTATCTCATTACCTCTCTATCTCCTATTCTCTATTTATCGCCCTCTAATTTCTACCTGCTATCTCATTATCTCTCTATTTCCCTATATCTCTATTTATCTCTCTCTAATTTTTATCCTGCTATCTCATTACTTCTCTATCTTCCTATATCTCTATTTATGGCTCTCTAACTTTCTATCCTGCTATCTCATTACCTCTCTATCTCCCTATATCTCTATTTATCTCTCTCTATTTTCTATCCTGCTATCTCATTACCTCTCTATCTCCTTATATCTCTATTTTCTCTCTCTAATTTTTATCCTGCTATCTCATTACCTCTCTATCGCCCTATATCTCTATTTATCTCTCTAAATTTTTATCCGCTATCTCATTACGCTCTATCTCTCTACATTCTATTTATCGCCCTCTAATTTTCTATCCTGCTATCTCATTACCTCTCTATCTCCTATATCTCTATTTAACTCTCTCTAATTTTCTCTCCTGCTATCTCATTACCTCTCTATCTCCCAATATCTCTATTTTTATCTCTCTAACTTTCTATCCTGCTATCTCATTACCTCTCTATCTCCCTATATCACTATTTATCTCTATGTAACTTTCTATCCTGCTATCTCATTACCTCTCTATCTCCATATCTCTATTTATCGCCCTCTAATTTTCTATCCTATCTCATTACCTCTCTATCTCCCTATATCTCTATTTATCTCTCTCTAATTTTCTATCCTGCTATCTCATTACCTCTCTATCTCCCTATATCTCTATTTACCTCTCTCTAATTTCTATCTGCTATTCATTACCTCTCTATCTCCCTATATCTCTATTTACCTCTCTCTAATTTTCTATCCTGCTATCTCATTACCTCTCTATTTCCCTATATCTCTATTTACCTCTCTAATTTTCTATCCTGCTATCTCATTACCTCTCTATTTCCCTATATCATATTTATCTCCCTCTAACTTTCTACCTGCTAATCTTTACCTCTCTATCTCCCTATATCCTATTTATCCTCTGTATCTTTCTATCCTGCTATCTTTATCTCTCTATCTCCCTATATCTCTATTTCTCAGCCTCTAATTTTCTATCCTGCTATCTCATTACCTCTCTATCTCCCTATATCTCTATTTATCTCTCTCTAACTTTCTATCCTGCTATCTCATTACCTCTCTATCTCCCTATATCTCTATTTACCTCTCTCTAACTTTTTATCCTGCTATCTCATTACCTCTCTATCTCCCTATATCTCTATTTACCAGTCTCTAATTTTCTATCCTGCTATCTCATTACCTCTCTATCTCCCTATATCTCTATTTATCTCTCTCTAATTTTCTATCCTGCTATCTCATTACCTCTCTATCTCCCTATATCTCTATTTATCACCTCTAATTTTCTATCCTGCTATCTCATTACCTCTCTATCTCCCTATATCTCTATTTATCTCTCTCTAACTTTCTATCCTGCTATCTCATTACCTCTCTATCTCCCTATATCTCTATTTACCTCTCTAATTTTCTATCCTGCTATCTCATTACCTCTCTATCTCCCTATATCTCTATTTATCGCCCTCTAAATTTTCTATCCTGCTATCTCATTACCTCTCTATCTCCCTATATCTCTATTTACCTCTCTCTAACTTTCTCCTGCTCTCATTACCTCTCTATCTCCCAATATCTCTATTTCTCTCTCTAATTTTCTAACCTGCTATCTCATTAACTCTTTATCTCCCTATATCTCTATTTATCTCTCTCTTAATTTCTATCTGCTATCTCATTACCTCTCTATCTCCTATATCTCTATTTACTCTCTCTATTTTTCTATCCTGCTATCTCATTACCTCTATATCTCCCTATATCTCTATTTATCTCTCTCTAACTTTCTATCCTGCTATCTCATTAACCTCTCTATCTCCTATATCTCTATTTATCTCTCTCTCTTTCTATCCTGCTATCTCATTACCTCTACGTTTCAATCTCTATACCCTTCGCCCTCTAATTTTCTATCGTGGTATCTCATTACCCCTCTATCTCCCTATATCTCTATTTATCTCGCTCTAACTTTCTATCCTGCTATCTCATTACCTCTCTATCTCTCTATATCTCTATTTATCTCTCTCTAACTTTCTATCCTGCTATCTCATTATCTCTCTATCTCCCTATATCTCTATTTATCTCTCTCTAACTTTCTATCCTGCTATCTCATTAACTCTCTATCTCCCTATATGTATATTTTCTCTCTCTACCTTTCTATCCTGCTATCTCATTACCTCTCTATCTCCCTATATCTCATTTATCTCTCTTTAACTTTCTATCCTATTTTCTCATTTCCTCTCTATCTCCCTATATCTCTATTTATCTCTCTCTAACTTTCTATCTGCTATCTCATTACCTCTCTATCTCCCTTATATCTCTATTTATCGCCCTCTAATTTTCTATCCTGCTATCTCATTACCTCTCTATCTCCCTATATCTCTATTTACCTCTTCTAATTTTCTATCCTCTATCTCATTACCTCTCAATCTCCTTATATCTCTATTTATCTCTCTCTAACTTTCTATCCTGCTATCTCTTACCTCTCTATCTCCCTATATCTCTATTTATATCTCTCTAACTTTCTATCCTGCTATCTCATTACCTCTCTATCTCCCTATATCACTATTTATCTCTCTCTAACTTTCTATCCTGCTATCTCATTACCTCTCTATCTCCCTATATCTCTATTTATCTCTCTCTAATTTTCTATCCTGCTATCTCATTACCTCTCTATCTCCCATATCTCTATTTATCTCTCTCTATCTTTCTATCCTGCTATCTCATTACCTCTCTATCTCCTATATCTCTATTTCTCCCTCTAATTTTTATCCTGCTATCTCATTACCTCTCTATCTCCTATATCTCTATTTATCTCTCTCAAATTTTTATCCTGCTATCTCATTACCTCTATATCTCTCTATCTCTATTTATCGCCCTCTAACTTTCTATCCTGCTATCTCATTACCTATCTATCTTCCTATATCTCTATTTATCTCTCTCTAAATTTCTCTCCTGCTATCTCATTACCTCTCTATCTCCCTATATCTCTATTTATCTCTCTCTAACTTTCTATCCTGCTATCTCATTACCTCTCTATCTCCCTATATCTCTATTTATTTCTCTCTAACTTTCTATCTGAATTCTCATTACCTCTCTATCTCCCTATATCTCTATTTATCTCCCTCTAATTTTCTATCCTATCTCATTACCTCTCTATCTCCCTATATTCTATTTACTCTCTCTAATTTTCTATCATGCTATCTCATTACCTCTCTATTCCCTATATCTCTATTTACCTCTCTAATTTTCTATCCTGCTATCTCATTACCTCTCTATTCCCCTATATCATATTTATCGCCCTCTAACTTTCTACCTGCTAAATCTTTACTTCTCTATCTCCCTATATCTCTATTTACATCTCTCTATCTTACTATCCTGCTCTCTTTTATCTCTCCATCTCCCTATATCTCTATTTTCAGCCTCTAACTTTCTATCCTGCTATCTTAATACCTCTCTATCTCCCTATATATCCGTTTATCTCTCTCTAACTTTCTATCCTGCTATTTCAATACCTCTCTATCTCCCTTTTTCTCTATTTATCACCATCTAATTTTCTATCCTGCCATCTCTTTAACTATCTACTTCCCTATATCTCTATTAACCTCTCTAATTTTCTATCCTGCTATCTCATTACCTCTCTATTTCCCTATATCTCTATTTACTCTCTCTAATTTTCTATCCTGCTATCTCATTACCTCTCTATCTCCCTATATCTCTATTTATCTCCCTCTAATTTTCTATCCTGCTATCTCATTTCCTCTCTATCTCCCTATATCTCTATTTACCTCTCTATAACTTTCTATCCTGCTATCTCATTACCTCTCTATCTCCCTATATCTCTATTTATCTCTCCCTAATTTTCTATCCTGCTATCTCATTACCTCTCTATCTCCCTATAATTCTATTTACTCTCTCTATTTTCAATCTGCTATCTCATTACCTCTCTATCTCCCTATATCTCTATTTATCTCTCTCTAACTTTCTATCCTGCTATCTCTTACCTCTCTATCTCCCTATATCTCTATTTACCTAACTCTAACTTTCTATCCTGCTATCTCATTACCTCTCTATCTCCCTATATCTCTATTTATCGCACTCTAACTTTCTATCCTGCTATCTCATTACTTCTCTATCTCCCTATATCTCTACTTACGTCTCTCTAAATTTCTATCCTGCTATCTCATTACTCTCTATCTCCATATATCTCTATTTATCTCTCTCTAACTTTCTATCCTGCTATCTCATTATCTCTCTATTTCCCTATATCTCTATTTATCTCTCTCTAACTTTCTATCCTGCTATCTCATTATCTCTCTATTTCCCTATATCTCTATTTATCCCTCTAACTTTCTATCCTGCTATCTCATTAACTCTCTATCTCCCTATATCTCTATTTATCTCTCTCTAACTTTTTATCCTGCTATCTCATTACCTCTCTATCTCCCTATATCTCTATTTATCTCTCTCTAATTTTCTATCCTGCTATCTCATTACCTCTCTATCTCCCTATATTCTATTTACCTCTCTCTATCTTTCTATCCTGCTATCACATTACCTCTCTATCTCCCTATATCTCTATTTATCTGTCTGTAACTTTCTATCCTGCTATCTCATTACCTCTCTATCTCCCTATATCTCTATTTTCCTCTCAGTAACTTTCTATCCTGCTATCTCATTACCTCTCTATCTCCCTATATCTCTATTTACCTCTCTCTAATTTTCTATCCTGCTATCTCATTACCTCTCTATTTCCCTATATCTCTATTTATTCTCTCTAACTTTCTATTCTGCTATCTCTTTACCTCTCTATCTCCCTATATCTCTATTTATCTCCCCTAACTTTCTATCCTGCTATCTCATTAACTCTCTATCTCCCTATATCTCTATTTATCTCCCACTAATTTTCTATCCTGCTATCTCATTACCTCTCTATCTCCCTATATCTCTATTTACCTCTCTAAATCTTTCTATCCTGCTATCTCATTACCTCTCTATCTCCTCTAACTCTATTTACCTCTCTCTACTTTCTATCCTGCTATCCATTACCTCTCTATCTCCTATATCTCTATTTAACTCTCTCTAATTTTCTATCCTGCTATCTCATTATCTGTCTATCTCCCTATATTTCTATATATCACCCTCTAACTTTCTATCCTGCTATCTCATTATCACTCTATCTCCCTATATCTCTATTTAGCGCCTTCTAATTTTCTATCCAGCTATCTCATTACCTCTCTATCTCCCTATATCTCTATTTACCTCTCTCTAATTTTCTATCCTGCTATCTCATTACCTCTCTATCTCCCTATATCTCTATTTATCTGTCTGTAACTTTCTATCCTGCTATCTCATTACCTCTCTATCTCCCTATATCTCTTTTTATCGCCCTCTAACTTTCTATCCTGCTATCTCATTACCTCTCTATCTTCCTATATCTCTATTTATCGCTCTCTAACTTTCTATCCTGCTATCTCATTACCTCTCTATCTCCCTATATCTCTATTTATCTCTCTCTAACTTTCTATCCTGCTATCTCATTACTCTCTATCTCCCTATATCTCCATTTATCTCTCTCTAACTTTCTATCCCTTATCTCATTGCCAATCTATCTCCCTTTATATCAATTTATCTCTCTCTAACTTTCTATCCTGCTATCACATTACCTCTCTATCTCCTATATCTCTATTTATCTCTCTCTAACATTCTATCCTGCCAACTCATTATCTCTCTATTTCCCTATATTTCTATATATCACCCTCTAACTTTCTATCCAGCTATCTCATTACCTCTCTATCCCCCTATAACTTTATTTACCTCTCTCTAATTTTCTATCCTGCTATTTCATTACCTCTCTATCTCCCTATATCTCTATTTACCTTTCAGTAACTTTCTATCCTGCTATCTCTTATCTCTCTATCTCCCTATATCTCTATTTAGCGCTCTCTAATTTTCTATCCTGCTATCTCATTACCTCTCTATCTCCCTATATCTCTATTTACCTCTCTAATTTTTATCCTGCTATCTCATTACCTCTCTATCTCCCTATATCTCTATTTATCTCTCTCTAACTTTCTATCCTGCTATCTCATTACCTCTCTATCTCCTTATATCTCTATTTATCTCTCTAACTTTCTATCCTATTATCTCATTACCTCTCTATCTCCCTATATCTCTATTTACCTTTCTAACTTTCTATCCTGCTATCTCATTACCTCTCTATCTCCTATATCTCTATTTATCGCCTTTAATTTTCTATGCTATCTCATTACCTCTCTATCTCCCTATATCTCTATTTACCTCTCTCTAATTTTTATCCTGCTATTTCATTGCCTCTCTATTTCCCTATATCTCTATTTACCTCTCTCTAATTTTCTATCCTGCTAATTCATTACCTCTCTATTTCCCTAAATCTCTATTTACCTCTCTAATTTTCAATCCTGCTATCTCATGACCTCTCTATTTTCCTATATCATGATTTATCGCCCTCTAACTATCTACCCTGTTATCTCTTTACTTCTCTATCTCCCTATATCCCTATTTACCTCTCTGTATCTTACTATCCTGCTCTCGTTTTATCTCTCCATCTCCCTATATCTCTATTTCTCAGCCTCTAATTTTCTAACCTGCTATCTCATTACCTCTTTATCTCGCTATATATGTAGTTATCTCTCTCTTACTTTCTATCCAGCTATCTCATTACCTCTCTATCTCCCTGTATCTCTATTTACCTCTCTCTAACTTTTTATCCTGCTATCTCATTAGCTTTCTATCTCCCTATATCTCTATTTACCTATCCCTAATTTTCTATCCTGCTATTTCATTACCACTCTATTTCCTTTTCTCTCTATTTATCACTCTCTAATTTTCTATCCTGCTATCTCATTACCTCTCTATCTCCCTATATCTCTATTTACCTGTCTCTAACTTTCTATCATGCTATTTCATTACCTCTCTATTTCCCTATATCTCCATTTACCTCTCTCTAATTTTCTATCCTGCTATCTCATTACCTCTCTATTTCCCTATATCTCTATTCATCGCCTCTAACGATCTATCCTGCTATCTCTTTACCTCTCTATCTCCCTATATCTCTATTTACCTTTCTGTAACTTACTATCCTGCTCTCTCTTATCTCTCCATCTCCCTATATCTCTATTTCTCAGCCTCTAACTTTATATCCTGCTATCTCTTTACCTCTCTATCTCCCTATATATGTATTTATCTCTCTCTTACTTTCTATGCTGCTATCTCATTACCTCTCTATCTCGCTATATCTCTATTTATCTCTCCCTAATTTTCTATCCTGCTATCTCATTACCTCTCTATCTCCCTATATCTCTATTTATCTCTCCCTAATTTTCTATCCTGCTATCTCATTACATCTCTATCTCCCTATAATTCCATTTACCTCTCTCTATTTTTCCATCCTGTTATCTCATTACCTCTATCTCCCTATATCTCTATTTATCTCTCTCTAACTTTCTATCCCTCTCTTACCTCTCTATCTCCCAATATCTCTATTTTCCTAACTCTAACTTTCTATCCTGCTATCTCATTACCTCTCTATCTCCCTATATCTCTATTTACCTCTCTCTAATTTTCTATCCTGCTATCTCATTACCTCTCTATTTCCCTATATCTCTATTTACCTCTCTCGAAATTTCTATCCTGCTATCTCATTATTTCTCTATCTCCCTATATCTAATTTATTCCTCTAACTTTCTATCCTGCTATTTCATTACCTATCTATTTCCCTATATCTCTATTTATCGCTCTCCAATTTCTATCCTGCTATTTTTTTACCTCTCAATCTCCCTATATCTCTATTTATCTCTCTCTAACTTTTATCCTGCTTCTCATTACCTCTCATCTCCCTATATCTCTATTTATCTCTCTCTTATTTTCTATCCTGCTATCTCATTACCTCTCTATCTCCCTATATTCTATTTACCTCTCTCTATTTTTCAATCCGCTATCTCATTACCTCTCTATCTCCCTGTATCTCTATTTATCTCTCTCTAACTTTCTATTCTCCTATCCCTTTACCTCTCTATCTCTTTATATCTCTATTTATCTCCCCCTAACTTTCTATCCTGCTATCTCATTAACTCTCTATCTCCCTATATCTCTATTTATCGCCCACTAATTATCTATCCTGCTATCTCATTACCTCTCTATCTCCCGATATCTCTATTTACCTCTCTCAATCTTTCTATCCTGCTATCTCATTACCTCTCTATCTCCCTATATCTCTATTTACCTCTCTCTACCTTTGTATCCTGCTATCCCATTACCTCTCTATCTCCCTATATCTCTATTTAACTCTCTCTAATTTTCTCTCCTGCTATCTCATTACCTCTCTATATCCCTATATCTCTTTTATCTATCTCTAACTTTCTATCCTAATTATCTCATTACCACTCTATCTCCCTTTATCTCTATTTATAGCCCTCTAATTTTCTATCCTGCTATCTCATTACCTCTCTCTCTCCTTATATCTCTATTTACCTCTCTCTAATTTTCTATCCTGCTATTTCAATACCTCTCTATTTCCCTATATCTCTATTTAACTCTCTCTAATTTTCTATCCTGCTATCTCATTACCTCTCTATCTCCCTATATCTCTATTTATCGCCCTTAACTTTCTATCCTGCTATCTCATTACCTCTCTATCTTCCTATATCTCTATTTACCTCTCTCTAACTTTCTATCCTGCTATCTCATTATCCCTCTATCTCCCTATATCTATATTTAGCAATCTCTAACTTTTATCCTGCTATCTCATTCCCTCTAACTCCCAATCTCTATTTATCGCCCTCGAACTTTCTATCCTGCTATCTCATTACCTCCCTATCTCCCTATATATCTACTTAACTCTCTCTTATGTTCTATCCTGCTATCTCATTACCTCTCTATCTCCCTATAACACTATTTACCTCTCTCTATCTTTCTATCCTGCTATCTCTTTACCTCTCTATCTCCCTATATCTCTATTTATCGCCCTCAAACTTTCTATCCTGCTATCTCATTACCTCCCTATCTCCCTATATATCTATTTATCTCTCTCTTATTTTCTATCCTGCTATTTCATTACGTCTCTATCTCTCTATATCTCTAATTACCTCTCCCTAACTTTCTATCCTGCTTTCTCATTACCTCTCTATCTCCATATAATTCTATTTACCTCACTCTAACGTTTTATTCTGCTATGTCATTACCTCTATACCCCTACATCTCCATTTATCGCCCTCTAATTTCTATCCTGCTATCTCTTTATCTTGCTATTTCCCTATATCTCTATTTATCTCTCTCTAATTTTCTATCCTGCTATCTCCTTACCTCTCTATCTCCCTATATCTCTATTTACCTCTCTCTAACTTTTTATCCTGCTATCTCATTACCTCTCTATCTCCCTATATCTATATTTATCGCCCTCTAACTTTATATCCTGCTATCGCATTACCTCTCTTTCTCCCTATATCTCTATGTAACTCTCACTAACTTTCAATCCTGCTATCTCATTACCTCTCTATCTCCCTGTAATTCTATTTACCTCTCTCTAACTTTTTAATCCTGCTTTTTCATTACCTCTCTATCTCCCTATATCTCTATTTATCGTCCTCTAATCTTCTATCCTGCTATTTCATTATCTCTCTATTTCCCTATATCTCTTTTTATCTCTCTCTAATTTTCTATCCTGCTATCTCATTACCTCTCTCTCTCCCTATATCTCTATTTATCGCCCTCTATCTTTCTATCGTGCTATCTCATTACTCTCTATCTCCCTATATCTCTATTTTTCGCCTCTAACTTTCTATCCTGCTATCTCATTATCTGTCTATCTCCCTATAGCTCTATTTATCGCCCTCTAACTTTGCTTCCTGCTATCTCATTACCTCTCTATCTCCCTTTATCTCTATTTATCTCTCGCTAACTTTCTATCCTGTTATCTCATTACCTCTATCTCCTTATATCTCTATTAATCACCCTCTATTTTCTATCCTGCTATCTCATTATCTCTCTATTTCCCTATATCTCTATTTACCTCTCACTAATTTTCTATCCTGCTATCTCATTATCTCTCCATCTCCTTATATCTCTATTTATCGCCTCTAACTTAATATCCTGCTATCTCATTACCTCTCTATCTCCTTAGATCTCGATTTATCTCTCTCTATCTTTCTATCCTGTTATCTCATTACCTCTCTATCTCCCTACACTTTTATTTATCACTCTATACTTTCTATCATGCATCTCATTACCTCTCTATCTCCCCATATCTCTATTGAACTCTCTCTAATTTTCTTTCCTGCTATCTCATTACCTCTCTATATCCCTATATCTCTATTTGTCTCTCTCTAACTTTGTATTTTGCTATCTCATTTCTCTCTATCTCCCTATATCTCTATTTATCGCCCTCTAATTTTCTATCCTGCTATCTCATTACATCTCTATTTCCCTATATCTCAATATATCTCTCTCTAACTTTTTGTCCTGCTATCTCATTTTCACTCTATCTCCCTATATCTCTATTTATCTCTCTCTAACTTTCTATCTTGCTATCTCATTACCTCTCTATCTCCCTATATCTCTATTTATCGCACTCTAATATTCTATCCTGCAATCTCATTACCTCGCTATCTCCCTATATATCTATTTATCTCTCTCTACTTTCTATCCTGCTATCTCATTACATCTCCAACTCCCTATATCTCTATTTATCTTGTTCTAATTTTCTAACCTGCTATCTCATTACCTCTCTATCTCCCTATATCTCTATTTAACACCCTCAAATTTCTATCCTGCGATCTCAGACCTCTCTATCTCCCTATATCTCCATTTATCTCTCTCTAACTTTCTATCTTGCTATCTCATTACCTCTCTATCTCCTTATATCTCTATTTATCGCACTTTAAATTTCTATCCTGCTATCTCATTACCTCTCTATCTCCTTTTATCTCTATTTACCTCTCTCTGATTTTCTATCTTACTATCTCAATACCTCTCTATCTCCCTATATCTCTATTTACCTCTCTCTATTTTCTACCTGCTATCTCAATACATCTCTATCTCCCTATATCTCTATTTACCTCGCTCTAATTTTCTATCCTGCTATCTCATTACCTCTCTCTCTCCCTATATCTCTATTTACCTCTCTCTAATATTCTATCCTGCTATCTCATTACCTCTCTATCTCCCTATATATCTATTTATCTCTCTCTATCTTTCTATCCTGCTATCTCATTACATCTCTATCTCCCTATATCTCTATTTACCTCGCTCTAATTTTCTAACCTGCTTTCTCATTACCTCTCTATCTCCCTATATCTCTATTTAACTCCTCAAATTTCTATCCTGCTATCTCATTATCTCTCCATTTCCCTATATCTCTATTTATCTCTCACAAATTTTCTATCCTGCTATCTCAGTACCTCTCTATCTCCCTATATCTCCATTTATCTCTCTCTAACTTTCTGTTCTATTTTCTCATTATCTCTCTATCTTCCTATATCTAGATTTATCTCTCTCTAACTTTCTATCTTGCTATCTCATTACCTCTCAATCTCCCTATATCTCTATTTACCTCTCTCTAATTTTCTATCCTGCTATTTTATTACCTCTCCAATTGCCTATATTTCTATTTAACGCCCTCTAACTTTCTATCCTGCTTTCTCAAGACCTCTCTATCTCCTTATATCTCTATTTATTGCACTCTAACTTTCTATCCAGCTATCTCTTTACCTCTCTATCTCCCTATATCTCTATTTTCCTCTCTCTAACTTTCTATCCTGCTCTCTCTTTACCTCTCCATCTCCCTATATCTCTATTTATCGCCCTCTAATTTTCTATCCTGCTATCTCATTACCTCTATATCTCCCTATGTATCTATTTATCTCTATCTATCTTTCTATCCTGCTATCTCATTACCTCGCTATCTCCTTATATCTCTATTTTCATCCTCTAATTTTCTATCCTGCTATCTCATTACATCTCTATCTCCTATATCTCTATTTATCTCTCTCTTACTTTTTATCCTGCTATCTCATTACCGCTCTATCTCCCTACATCGCTATTTATCTCTCACTAATTTTCTATCCTGCTATCTCATTACATCTCTCTCTGCCTATATCTCTATTTATCTCTCTCTAATTTTCTATGCTTCTATCTCATTACCTCTCTATCTCCCTATATCTCTATTTACCTCTCTCTCACTTTTTATCCTGCTATCTCATTACCTCACTTTCTCCCATACCTCTATTTATCACCTCTAAATTTCTATCCTGCTATCTCATTATCTCTCTATCTCCCTATATCTCTATTTATCGCCCTCTAACTTTCTATCCTGCTATCTCATTACCTCTCTATCTCCCTATATCACTATTTATCTCTATGTAACTTTCTATCCTGCTATCTCATTACCTCTCTATCTCTCTATATCTCTATTTATCTCTCTCTACCTTTCTATCCTGCTATCTCGTTATCTCTCTAATTCCCTATATCTTGATTTACCTCTATCTAACTTTCTATCCTGCAATCACATTACCTCTCTATCTCCCTATATCTCTATTACCTCTCTCTAATTTCTATCCTGCTCTTTCATTACCTCTCTATCTCCCTATATTTCTATTTATCGCCAAGTAATTTTCTATCCTGCTATGTCATTACCTCTCTATCTCCCTATATATGTATTTATCGCTCTCTATCTTTCTATCCTGCTATCTCATTACCTCTCTATCTCCCTATATCTCTATTTATCTCCCTCTAACTTTACATCCTGCTATCGCATTACCTCTCTTTATCTCTATATCTCTAAGTAACTCTCTCTTTCGAACCAATTATATCATTACCTCTCTATCTCCCTATATCTCTATTTAACACCCTCAAATTTTCTATCCTGCTATCTCATTATCTCTCCATTCCCTATATCTCTATTTATCTCTTACAAATTTTCTATCCTGCTATCTCATTAACTCTCTATCTCCCTATATTTCCATTTATCTCTCTCTAAATTTCTATCCTGCTTTCTCATTACCACTCTATCTCCCTATATCTCTATTTATCTCCTCTAACTTTCTATCTTGCTATCTCATTACCTGTCTATCTCCCTATATCTCCATTTATCGCATTCCAATTTTCTATCCTGCTATCTCATTACCTCTCTATCTCCCTTTATCTCTATTTACCTCTCTCTAATTTTCTAACCTGCTATCTCATTACCTCTCTATCTCCCTACATATCTATTTATCTTTTTCTATCTTTCTACCTTGCTATCTGATTACATCTCTATCTCCCTATATCTCTATTTACCTCTCTCTAATTTTCTATCCTGCTATCTCATTACCTCTCTATCTCCCTATATTCCATTTATCACCCTATAATTTTCTATCCTGCTATCTCATTATCTCTCTATTTCCCTATAACTCTATTTACCTCTCTCTAATTTTCTATCCTGCTATTTCATTACCTCTCTATCTGCCTATATCTTTATTTATCGCCCTGTAACTTTCTATCTCTCTCTAATTTTCTATCCTGCTATTTCATTACTTCTCTATCTCCCTATATCTCTATTTATCGCCCTCTAATTTTCTATCCTGCTATCTCATTACCTCTATATCCCCTATATATCTATTTATCTCTATCTATCATTCTATTTTGCTGTCTCATTACCTCTCTATCTCCTTATATCTCTATTTTCATCCTCTAATTTTCTATCCTATGTCATTACCTCTCTATCTCCCTACATCGCTTTTTATCTCTCACTAATTTCCTATCCTGCTATCTCATTACTCTCTCACTCCCTATATCTCTATTTATCGCCCTCTAACTTCTATCCTGCTATCTCATTACATCTCTATCTCCCTATATCTCTATTTATCTCTCTCTATCTATCCTTCTATCTCTTCACCTCTCTATCTCCGAATATCTCTATTTACCTCTCTCTAACTTTTAATCCTGCTATCTCATTTCCTGACTATCTCCCTATATCTCTATTTATCACCTCTAACTTTCTATCCTGCTATCTCATTACCTCTCTATCTCCCTATATCTCATTTATCTCTCTCTAACTTTCTATCCTGTATCTCATTACCTCTCTATCTCCCTATATCTCTATTTATCTCTCTCTAACTTTCTATCTTGCTATCTCATTACCTCTCTATCTCCCTATATCTCTATTTATCGCTCCAATTTTCTATCCTGCTATCTCATTACCTCTCTATCTCCCTATATCTCTATTTACCTCTCTCTAATTTCTATCCTGCTATCTCATTACCTCTCTATCTCCCTATATCTCCATTTATCTCTCTCTAACTTTCTATCCTGTTATCTCATTACCACTCTATCTCCCTATATTCTATTTATCTCTCTCTACCTTTCTATCCTGCTATCTCATTAACTCTCTATCTCCCTATATCCTATTTATCGCCCTCTAACTTTCTATCCTGCTATCTCATTACCTCTCTATTTCCCTATATCTCTATTTATCGCCCTCTAACTTTCTATCCTGCTATCTCTTTACCTCTCTATCTCTCTATATCTCTATTTATCGACCTTTAATTTTCTATCCTGCTATCTCATTACCTCCCTATCTCCCTCTATCTCTATTTATTTCTCTCTATCTTTCTATCCTGCTATCCTTACATCTCTATCTCCCTATATCTCTATTTATTTCTCTCTATCTTTCTATCCTGCTATCTCATTACCTTTCTATCTCCCTATATCTCTATTTACCTCTCTCTAACTTTCTATCCTGCTCTCACTTTAGATCTCAATCTCCCTATATCTCTATTTATCGCCTTCTAATTCACTATAATGCTATCTCATTACCTCTATCTCCCTATATCTCTATTTATTTCTCTGTATCTTTCTATCCTGCTATCTCATTACCTCTCTATCTCCCTATCTCTATTTATTTCTCTCTATCTCTCTATCCTGCTATCTCATTACCTCTCTTCTCCCTATATCTTACTTATCTCTCTCTAACTTTCTATCCTGCTATTTCATTACCTATCTATCTCCCTATATCTCTATTTAGCTCTCTCTAACTTTCTATCCTGCTCTCTTATTACCTCTCCATCTCCTTATATCTCTATTTATCTCCTCTAACTTTCTATCCTGCTATCTCATTACCTCTCTTTCTCCCTATATTTCTATTTATCTTTCACTAATTTTCTATCCTGCTATTCATTGCCTTTCTATCTCCCTTATCTCTATTTATCTCTCTCTAACTTTCTATCCTGCTATCTCATACCTCTCTATCTCCCTATATCTCTATTTATCTCTCTCTAATTTTCTATCCTGTATCTCATTACTCTCTATCTCCCTATATCTCTATTTATCTCTCTCTAATTTTCTATCCTGCTATCTCATAACCTCTCTATCTCCCTATATCTCTATTTATCACCCTCTTACTTTCTATCCTGCTATCTCATTACCTCTCTTTCTCCCTATATCTCTATTTAACTCTCTCTAATTTTCTCTCCTTCTATCTCATTACCTCTCTATTTCCCTATATCTCTATTTACCTCACTCTAATTTTCTATCCTGCTATCTCATTACCTCTCTATCTCCCTATATTTCTATTTATCACTCTCTCACTTTCTATCCTGCTATCTATTACCTCTTTATCTCCCTATATCTCTATTTACCTCTCTCTAATTTTCTATTTTGCTATCTCATTACCTCTCTATCTCCCTATATCTCTATTTATCTTTCTCTAATTTTCTATCCTGCTCTCTCATTACCTCTCTATCTCCCTATATCTCTATTTATCTCCTCTAACTTTCTATCCTGCTATCTCATTACTCTCTATCTCCCTATATCTCTATTTATCTTTCTCTAATTTTCTATCCTGCTATTCATTACCTTTCTATCTCCCTTATCTCTATTTATCTCTCTTACTTTCTATCCTGCTATCTCATTAACTCTCTTTCTCCCTATATCTCTATTTATCTCTCTCTAACTTTCTATCCTGCTATTTCATTATCTCTCTATTTCCCTATATCTCTATTTATCTCTCTCTAACTTTCTATCCTGCTATCTCCTTAACTCTCTATCTCCCTATATCTCTATTTCTCTTTCTCTAACTTTCTATCTGTTTCTCATTACCTCTCTATCTCCCTATATCTCTATTTATCGCCCTTTAATTTTTATCCTGCTATCTCATTAACTCTCTATCTCCCTATATCTCTATTTATCTCTCTCTAACTTTCTATCCTGCTATCTCTTACCACTCTATCTCCCTATATCTCTATTTACCTCTCTCTAACTTTTTATCCTGCTATCTCATTACCTCCTATCTCCCTATATCTCTATTTATCGGTGTCTAACTTTCTATCCTGCTATCTCATTACCTTTATATCTACCTATATCTCTATTTACCTCTCTCTATTTTTATCCACTATCGAATTACCTCTCTATCTCCCTATTTCTCTATTTATCTCCCTCTAAATTTCTATTCTGCTATCTCATTACATCTCTATCTCCCTCCCTATATCTCTATTTATCTCTCTCTAACTTTCTATCCTGCTATCTCATTACCTCTCTATCTCCCTATATCTCTATTTATCTCTCTCTAATTATCTATCCTGCTATATCATTACCTCTCTATTTCCCTATATCTCTATTTACCTCTCTAATTTTCTATCCTGCTATCTCATTACTCTCTATCTCCCTATATCTCTATTTACCTCTCTCTAACTTTCTATCCTGCTATTTATTGCCTCTCTATCTCCCTATATCTCTATTTATTTCTCTCTTTCTATCCTGCTATCTCATTACCTCTCTATTTCCCTATATCTCTATTTACCTCTCTCTAATTTTCTATCCTGCTATCTCATTACCTCTCTATCTCCTATATCTCTATTTATCTCTCTCTAATTTTCTATCCTGCAATCTCATTACCTCTCTATCTCCCTATATCTCTATTTACCTCTCTCTAATTTTCTGGCCTGCTATCTCTACCTCTCTATCTCTCTATATCTCTATTTATCTCTCTCAACTTTCTATCCTGCTATCTCATTAACTCTCTATCTCCCTTTATCTCTATTTATCTCTCTCCATTTTTCTATCCTGCTATCTCATTACCTCTCTATCTCCCTATATCTCTATTTACCTCACTCAAACGTTTTATCCTGCTATCACATTACCTCTCTATCTCCCTATATCTCTATTTATCTCTCTCTAACATTCTATCCTGCCAACTCATTATCTCTCTATTTCCCTATATTTCTATATATCACCCTCTAACTTTCTATCCTGCTATCTCATTATCTGTCTATCTCCCTATAGCTCTATTTAACTCTCTCTAATTTCTCTCCTGCTATCTCATTACCTCTCTATTTCCCTATTTCTCTTTTTACCTCTCTATTTTCTATCCTGCTATCTCATTACCTCTCTATCTCCCTATATCTCTATTTACCTCTCTCTAATTTTCTATCTTGCTATCTCATTGCCTCTCTATCTCCCTTATCTCTATTTATCACTCTAACTTTCTATCCTGCTATCTATTACCTCTCTATCTCCTATATCTCTATTTACCTCTCTCTAATTTTCTATTCTGCTATCTCATTACCTCTCTATTTCCCTATATCTCTATTTATCTCTCTCTAATTTTCTATCTGCTATCTCATTACCTCTCTCTCTCTCTCCTATATCTCTTTTTACCTCTCTCTAATTTTCTATCCTGCTATCTCTTTACCTCTCTATCTCCCTATATCTCTATTTACCTCTCTCTAACTTTCTATCCTGCTATCTCATTACCTCTCTAACTCCCTATATCTACATTTATTCCCTCTAACATTCTATCCTGCTATCTCTTTCCTCTCTATCTCCCTATATCTCTATTTATCTCTCTCTAACTTTCTATCCTGCTATTTCATTACCTCTCTATCTCCCAATATCTCTATTTACCTCCCTCTAATTTTCAATTCTGCTATCTCATTACCTCTCTATTTCCATATATCTCTATTTATCTCTCTCTAACTTTCTATCCTGCTATCTCTTAACTCTCTATCTCACTATATCTCTATTTCTCTCTCTTTAACTTTCTATGCTGTTATCTCATTACCTCTCTATCTCACTATATCTCTTTTTATCGCACTAACTTTCTATCCTGCTATCTCATTACCTCTCTATCTCCCTATATCTCTATTTATCGCCCTTTAACATTTTATCCTGCTATCTCATTAACTCTCTATCTCCCTATATCTCTATTTATCTCTCTCTAACTTTCCATCCTGCTATCTCATTACCTCTCTATCTCCCTATATCTCTATTTACCTCTCTCTAACTTTTTATCCTGCTATCTCATTACCTCTCTATCTCCCTATATCTCTATTTATCGGTCTCTAACTTTCTATCCTGCTATTTCATTACCTTTATATCTCCCTATATCTCTATTTACCTCTCTCTATTTTTCCTATCCGCTGTCGAATTACCTCTCTATCTCCCTATATTTCTATTTATCTCCCTCTAAATTTCTATCCTGCTATCTCATTACCTCTCTATCTCCCTACATCTCTATTTATCTCTCTCTAACTTTC
Source organism: Carcharodon carcharias (assembly GCF_017639515.1). Classification (NCBI taxonomy): domain Eukaryota; kingdom Metazoa; phylum Chordata; class Chondrichthyes; order Lamniformes; family Lamnidae; genus Carcharodon; species Carcharodon carcharias. The sequence continues at coordinate 728,581 of NW_024470843.1, forward strand.
TATCCTGCTATCTCATTACCTCTCTATCTCCCTATATCTCTACTTAACTCTCTCTAATTATCTATCCTTCTATATCATTACCTCTCTATTTCCTTATATCTCTATTTACCTGTCTCTAATTTTCTATCCTGCTATCTCATTACCTCTCTATCTCCCTATATCTCTATTTACTCTCTCTAACTTTCTATCCTGCTATCTTATTGCCTCTCTATCTCCCTATAATCTCTATTTATTTCTCTCTAACTTTCTATCCTGCTATCTCATTACCTCTCTATCTCCCGATATCTCTATTTACCTCTCTTTAATTTTCTATTCTGCTATCTCATTACCTCTCTATTTCCCTATATCTCTATTTATCTCTCTCTAATTTTCTATCCTGCTATCTCATTACCTCTCTATCTCCCTATATCTCTATTAATCTCTCTCTAACTTTCTATCCTATATCTCATTACCTCTCTATCTCTATTTATCTCCCTCTAAATTTATATCCTGCTATTTCATTACCTCTCTATCTACCTACATCTCTATTGACCTCACTCTAATTTTCAATTCTGCTATCTCTTTACCTATCTATTTCCCTATGTCTCTATTTACCTCTCTCTAATTTTCTATCCTGCTATCTCATTACCTCTCTATCTCCCTATATCTCCATTTATCTCTCTCTAACTTTCTATCCTGCTATTTCCTTAACTCTCTATCTCCCTATATCTCTATTTCTCTCTCTCTAACTTTCTATCCTGCTATCTCATTACTTCTCTATCTCCTATATCTCTGTTTTTCACACTCTAACTTTCTATCCTGCCATCTCATTACCTCTCTATCTCCCTATATCTCTATTTATCGCCTCTAATTTTCTATACTGCTATCTCAATACATCTCTATCTCCCTATTTCTCTAATTATCTCTCTCTAATTTTCTATCCTGCTATCTCATTAACTCTCTATACCTCTTTCTCTATTCATCTCTCTCTAATTTTTTTTCCTGCTATCTCATTAACTCTCTATCTCCCTATATCCCTATTTATCGCCCTTTAACTTTCTATCCTGATATCTCATTACCTCTCTATTTCTCCCTATATCTCTATTTATTGCCCTCTAACTTTCTATCCTGCTATCTCATTACCTCTCTATCTCTCTATATCTATATTTATCGACCTCTTAATTTTCTATCCTGCTATCTCATTACCTCTATCTCCCTATATCTCTATTTATTTCTCTCCATCTTTCGATCCTGCTATCTCATTACATCTCTATCTCCCTTTATCTCTATTTATTTCTCTCTATCTTTCTATCCTGCTATCTCATTACCTTTCTATCTCCCTATATCTCTATTTACCTCTCTCTATCTTTCTCTCTGCTATCTCATTACCTCTCTCTTTCCCTTATCTCTATTTATCTCTCTCTAATTTTCTATCTGCTATTTCATTACCTCTCTATCTCCCATTATCTCTATTTACCTCTTCTAACTTTCTATCCTGCTATCTCATTACCTCTCTATCTCCCTATATCTCGTTTTATCTCTCTCCACTTTCTATCCTGCTATTTCCTTACCCTCTATCTCCCTATATCTCTATTTCTCTCTCTCTAACTTTCTATGCTGCTATCTCATTACCTCTCTATCTCACTATATCTCTATTTTTCACCCTCTAACTTTCTATCCTGCTATCTCATTAACTCTCATCTCCCTATATTCTATTGTCTCCTTAACTTTCTACCTGCTATCTCAATAACGCTCTATCTCCCTATATCTCTATTTATCTCTCTCTAACTTTCTATCCTGCTATCTCATTAACTCTCTATCTCCCTATATCTCTATTTATCTCTCTCTAACTTTTCTATCCTGCTATCTCATTACCTCTCTCTCCCTTTATCTCTATTTATCTCTGTATAATTTTCTATCCTGCTATTTCATTACCTCTTTATCTCCCTTTATCTCTATTTACCTCTTTCTAACTTTCTATCCTGCTATCTCATTACCTCTCTATATCCCTATATCTCTATTTACCTCTCTCCAATTTTCTATCCTGCTATCTCATTACCTCTCCAGCTCTCTATATCTTTTTTTATCTCTCTTAATTTTCTATCCTGCTATTTCCATAACCATCTATCTCCCTATATCTCTATTTATTTCTCTATATCTCTCGATCCTGCTATCTCATTACCTCTCTATCTCCCTATATCTCTATTGCCTCTCTCTATTTTTATATCCTGCTATCTCATTACCTCTCTATCTCCCTATATCTCTATTCCTCTCTCTCTAACTTTCAATCCTGCTATCTCATTACCTCTCTATTTCCATTTATCTCTATTTATCTCTCTCTAACTTTCTATCCTGCTATCTCATTACTCTCTATCTCCCTATATCTCTATTTGTCGCGCTCTAACTTTCTATCCTGCTATCTCATTACCTCTCTATTTCCCTATATCTCTATTTATCGCCTCTAACTTTTATCCTGCTATCTCTTTACCTCTCTATCTCTATATCTCTATTTTACTCTCTCTAACTTTCTATCCTGCTCTCACTTTAGCTCTCAATCTCCCTATATCTCTATTTATCTCCTCTATTTCTATCCTGCTATCTCATTACCTAACTATCTCCCTATATCTCTATTTATTTCTCTGTATCTTTCGATCTTGCTATCTCTTACCTCTCTATCTCCCTATAACTATTTATTTCTCTCTATCTATCTATCCTGCTATCTCATTACCTCTCTATCTCCCTATATCTCTATTTAGCTCTCTCTAACTTTCTATCCTGCTCTCTCATTAACTCTCCATCTCTCTATAACTCTATTTATCACTCTCTAACTTTCTATACTGCTATCTCATTACCTATCTTTCTCCCTATGTCTCTATTTATCTCTCTCTAATTTTCTATCCTGCTATTCATTTCCTCTCTATCTCCCTTATCTCTATTTATCTCTCTCTAACTTTCTATCCTGCTATCTCATTACCTCTCTATCTCCCTATGACTCTATTTATCTCTCTCTAATTTTCTATCCTTGTATCTCATTACCACTCTATCTTCCAGTATCGTTATTTATCTCTCTCGAATTTTCTATCCTGCTATCTCATTACCTCTCTATCTCCCTATATCTCTATTTATCACCTCTTACTTTCTATCCTGCTATCTCATTACCTCTCTTTCTCCCTATATCTCTATTTACTCTCTCTAATTTTCTCTCCTTCTATCTCATTACCTCTCTATTTCCCTATATCTCCATTTACCTCACTCTAATTTTCTATCCTGCTATCATCATTACCTCTCTATCTCCCTATATCTCTATTTAACCTCTCTCTCACTTTCTATCTGCTGCATCTATTACCTCTCTGTCTCCCTATGACTGTATTTACCTCTCTAATTTTCAATCCTGCTCTCTCATTACCTCTCTATCTCCCCTATATCTCTATTTATCACCCTCTTTCTTTCTATCCTGCTATCTCATTACCTCTCTTTCTCCCTATATACCATTTATCTCTCTCTAACATTCTATCCTGCTATTTCCTTAACTCTCTATCTCCCGATATCTCTATTTCCATCTCTCTATCTTTCTATGTTGTTATCTCATTACTTCTCTATCTCAATATATCTCTGTTTTTCACACTCTAACTTTCTATCCTGCAATCTCATTACCTCTCCATCTCTCTATATTTCTATTTATCGCCCTTTAACTTTCTATCCTGCAATCTCATTAACGCTGTATCTCCCTATATCCCTATTTGCCTCTCCCTAACTTTCTATCCTGCTATCTCATTACCTTTCTATCTCCCTATATCTCTATTCATCTCTCTCTAACTTTCTATCCTGCTATCTCATTACCTCTCTCTTTCCCTTTATCTCTATTTACCTCTGTCTAACTTTCTACCCTGCTATCTCATTAACTCTCTATCCCTCTTTCTCTATTTATCTCCCTCTCACTTTCTATCCTGCTATCTCATTAATTCTCTATCCCTCTTTCGCTTTTTATCACTCTCTAACTTTCTTTCCTGCTATCTCATTACCTCTCTATTTCCCTATGTATCTATTTATCGCCCTCTAACTTTCTATCCTGCTATCTCTTTAGCTCTCAATCTCCCTATATCTCTATTTATCGCCCTCTAACTTTTTATCCTGCTATCTCTTTACCTCTCTATCTCTATATCTCGATTTTCCTCTCTCTAACTTTCTATCCTGCTCTCAACTTAGCTCTCAATCTCCCTATATCTCTATTTATCGCCTTCTAATTCTCTATACTGCTATCTCATTACCTAACTATCTCCCTATATCTCTATTTATTTCACTGTATCTTTCGATCCTGCTATCTCCTTACCTCTCTATCTCCCTATAACTATTTATTTCTCTCTGTCTATCGATTCTGCTATCTCATTAAGTCTCTATCTCCCTATATCTATACTTATCTCTCTCTAACTTTCTATCCAGCTATCTCATTACCTCTCTATCTCCCAATATCACTGTTTAGCTCTCTCTAACTTTCTATCCTGCTCTCTCAAAACCTCTCCATCTCCCTATAACTCTATTTATCACCCTCTAACTTTCTATACTGCTATCTCATTACCTATCTTTCTCCCTATGTCTCTATCTCTCTCTAATTTTCTATCCTGCTATTTATTGCCTCTCTAGCTCCCTTATCTCTATTTATCTCTCTCTAACTTTCTATCCTGCTCTCACTTTAGCTCTCTATCTCCCTATATCTCTATTTATCGCCCTCTAACTTTTTATCCTGCTATCTCTTTACCTCTCTAACTCTATATCTTATTTTCCTCTCTCTAACTTTCTATCCTGCTCTCACTTTAGCTCTCAATCTCCCTATATCTCTATTTATCGCCTTCTAATTCTCTATACTGCTATCTCATTACCTAACTATCTCCCTATATCTCTATTTATTTCACTGTACCTTTCGATCCTGCTATCTCCTTACCTCTCTATCTCCCTATAACTATTTATTTCTCTCTATCTATCGATCCTGCTATCTCATTACCTCTCTATCTCCCTATATCTATACTTATCTCTCTCTAACTTTCTATCCTGCTATCTCATTACCTCTCTATCTCCCAATATCACTGTTTAGCTCTCTCTAACTTTCTATACTGCTCTCTCAAAACCTCTCCATCTCCCTATAACTCTATTTATCACCCTCTAACCTTCTAGACTGCTATCTCATTACCTATCTTTCTCCCTATGTCTCTATCTCTCTCTAATTTTCTATCCTGCTATTCATTGCCTCTCAATCTCCCTATATCTCTATTTATCCCCCTCTTACTTTCTATCCTGCTATTTCATTACCTCTCTTTCTCCCTATATCTCTAATTAACTCTCTCTAATTTTGTCTCCTTCTATCTCATTACCTCTCAATTTCCCTATATCTCCATTTACCTCACTCTAATTTTCTATCCTGCTATCTCATTACCTCTCTAACTCCCTATATCTCTATTTACCTCTCTCTCACTTTCTATCCTGCTATCCCATTGCATCTCAATCTCCCTATATCTCCATTTCTCACTCACTAACTTTCTATCCTGCTATCTATTATCTCTCTATCTCCCTATAACTCTATTTACCTCTCTCTAATTTTCTATTCTGCTATCTCATTACCTCTCTATCTCCCAATATCTCTATTTATCTCTCTCTAATTTTCAATCCTGATCTCTCATAACCTCTCTATCTCCCTATATCTCTATTTATCACCCTCTTTCTTTCTATCCTGCTATCTCATTACCTCTCTTTCTCCCTATATCTCCATTTATCTCTCTCTAACATTCTATCCTGTTATTTCCTTAACTCTCTATCTCCCGATATCTCTATTTCTATCTCTCTATCTTTCTATGCCGTTATCTCATTACTTCTCTATCTCACTATATCACTGTTTTTCACACTCTAACTTTCTATCCTGCAATCTCATTACCTCTCCATCTCTCTATATTTCTATTTATCGCCCTTTAACTTTTGATCCTGCAATCTCATTAACGCTCTATCTCCCTATATCCCTATTTGCCTCTCTCTAACTTTCTATCCTGCTATCTCTTTACTTTTCTATCTCCCTATATCTCTATTCATCTCTCTCTAACTTTCTATCCTGCTATCTCATTACCTCTCTATTTCCATTTATCTCTATTTACCTCTGTCTAACTTTCTATCCTGCTATCTCATTAATTCTCTATCCCTCTTTCGCTATTTATCTCTCTCTAACTTTCTATCCTGCTATCTCATTACCTCTCTATCTCTATATCTCTATTTTCCTCTCTCTAACTTTCTATCCTGCTCTCTCTTTAGCTCTCAATCTCCCTATATCTCTATTTATCGCATTCTAATTTTCTATCCTGCTATCTAATTACCGCCCTATCTCCCTATATCTCTATTTATTTCTCTCTATCTTTCGATCCTGCTATCTCCTTACCTCTCTATCTCCATTTATCTCTATTTATTTCTCTCTAACTCTCGATCCTGCTACCTCATTACCTTTCTATCTCCCTATATCTCTATTTACCTCTCTCTATTTTACTATCCAGCTATCTCATTACCTCTCTATCTCTCTATATCTCTATTTCTCTCTCGCTAACTTTCTATCCTGCTATCTCATTATCTCTCTCTTTCCCTTTATCTCTATTTATCTCTCTCTAATTTTCTATCCTGCTATTTCATTACCTCTCTATCTCCCTTTATCTCCATTTACCTCTTTCTAACTTCCTATCCTGCTATCTCATTACTTCTCTATCTCCCTATAACTCTATTTACCTCTCTCCAATTTTCCATCCTGCTATCTCATCACCTCTCCAGCTCCCTATATCTTTTTTTTATCTCTCTTAATTTTCTATCCTGCTATTTCCTTAACCATCTATCTCCCGATATCTCTATTTCTCTCTCTCTAACTTTCTACGCTGTTATCTCATTATTTCTCCATCTCCCTATATCTCTATTTATTTCTCTATATCTCTCGATCCTGCTATCTCATTACATCTCTATCTCCCTATATCTCTATTTACCTCTCTCTATTTTACTATCCTGCTATCTCATTATCTCTCTATCTCCCTTTATCTCTATTTATTTCTCTCTATCTCTCGATCCTGCTATCTCATTACCTCTCTATCTCCCTATATCTCCATTCCTCTCTCCCTAACTTTCAATCCTGCTATCTCATTACCTCTCTATATCCATTTATCTCTATTTATCTCTCTCTAACTTTCTATCCTGCTATCTCATTACATCTCTATCTCCCTCTATCCCTATTTATCGCGCTCCAACTTTCTATCCTGCTATCTCATGACCTCTCTATTTCCCTATATCTCTATTTATCGCCCTCTAACCTTTTATCCTGCTATCTCTTTACCTCTCTATCTCTATATCTCGATTTTCCTCTCTCTAACTTTCTATCCTGCTCTCACTTTAGCTCTCAATCTCCCTATATCTCTCTTTATCGCCTTCTAATTCTCTATACTGCTATCTCATTACCTAACTATCTCCCTATATCTCTATTTATTTCTCTCTATCTCTCGATCCTGCTATCTCATTACCTCTCTATCTCCCTATATCTATACTTAACTCTCTCTAACTTTCTATCCTGCTCTCTCATAAACTCTCCATCTCCCTATAACTCTATTTCTCACCCTCTAACTTTTTATACTGCTATCTCATTACCTATCTTTCTCCCTATGTCTCTAATTTTCTATCCTGCTATTCATTGCCTCTGTATCTCCCTTATCGCTATTAATCTCTCTCTAACGTTCTATCCTGCTATCTCATTACCTCTCTATCTCCCTATGTCTCTATTTATCTCTCTCTAATTTTCTACCCTGGTATCTCATTACCTCTCTATCTCACAGTATCGTTATTTATCTCTCTCGAATTTTCTATCCTGCTGTCTCATAACCTCTATATCTCCCTATATCTCTATTTATCCCCCTCTTACTTTCTATCCTGCTATCTCATTACCTGTCTTTCTCCTTATATCACTACTTAACTCTCTCTAATTTTTTCTCCTTCTATCTCATTACCTCTCTATTTCCCTATATCTCCATTTACCTCACTCTAATTTTCTATCCTGCTATCTCATTACCTCTCTAACTCCCTATATCTCTATTTACCTCTCTCTCACTTTCTATCTTGCTATCTCATTGCGTCTCTATCTCTCTATATCTCTATTTATCACTCACTAACTTTCTATTCTGCTATCTATTACCTCTCCCTCTCCCTATAACTCTATTTACCTCTCTCTAATTTTCTATTCTGCTATCTCATTACCTCTCTATCTCCCAATATCTCTATTTATCTCTCTCTAATTTTCAATCCTGCTCTCTCATAACCTCTCTATCTCCCTATATCTCTATTTATCACCCTCTTTCTTTCTATCCTGCTATCTCATTTCCTCTCTTTCTCCCTATATCTCCATTTATCTCTCTCTAACATTCTATCCTGCTATTTCCTTAACTCTCTATCTCCCGATATCTCTATTTCCATCTCTCTATCTTTCTATGCTGTTATCTCATTACTTCTCTATCTCACTATATCTCTGTTTTTCACACTCTAACTTTCTATCCTGCAATCTCATTACCTCTCCATCTCTCTATATTTCTATTTATCGCCCTTTAACTTTCTATCCTGCAATCTCATTAACGCTCTATCTCCCTATATCCCTATTTGCCTCTCCCTAACTTTCTATCCTGCTATCTCATTACCTTTCTATCTCCCTATATCTCTATTCCTCTCTCTCTAACTTTCTATCCTGCTATCTCATTACCTCTCTATTTCCATTTATCTCTATTTACCTCTGTCTAACTTTCTATCCTGCTCTCTCTTTAGCTCTCAATCTCCCTATATCTCTATTTATCGCCTTCTAATTTTCTATTCTGCTATCTCATTACCGCCCTATCTCCCTACATCTCTATTTATTTCTCTATATCTTTCTATCCTGCTATCTCCTTACCTCTCTATCTCCCTTTATTTCTATTTATTTCTCTCTACCTCTCGATCCTGCTATCTCATTACCTTCCTATCTCCCTATATCTCTATTTACCTCTCTCTATTTTACTATCCAGCTATCTCATTACCTCTCTATCTCTCTATATCTCTATTCCTCTCTCGCTAACTTTCTATCCTGCTATCTCATTACCTCTCTCTTTCCATTTATCTCTATTTATCTCTCTCTAATTTTCTATATTGCTATTTCATTACCTCTCTATCTCCCTTTATCTCCTTTTACCTCTTTCTAACTTCCTATCCTGCTATCTCATTACCTCTCTATCTCCCTATAACTCTATTTACCTCTCTCCAATTTTCTATCCTGCTATCTCATTACCTCTCTATCTCCCTATATTTTTTTTTATCTCTCTTAATTTTCTATCCTGCTATTTCCGTAACCCTCTATCTCCCTATATCTCTATTTCTCTCTCACTAACTTTCTATGCTGTTATCTCATTACCTCTCTATCTCACTATATCTCTATTTTTCACCCTCAAAATTTCTATCCTGCAATCTCATTAACCCTCCATCTCACTATATTTCTCTTTGTCACACTTTAACTTTCTACCTTGCAATCTCAATAACGCTCTATCCCCCTCTATCCCTATTTGCCCCTCCCTAACTTTCTATCCCTCTATCTCAAAACTTTCTATCTCCCTATATATCTATTTATCGCCCTCTAATTTTTCTATTCTGCTATCTCATTACCTCTCTATCTCACTATATCGCTATTACCTCTCTCTATTTTTTATATCCAGCGATCTCATTACCTCTCTGTCTCCCTATATCTCTATTCCTCTCACTCTAACTTTCAATCCTGCTATCACATTACCTCTCTATTTCCCTTTATCTCTATTATCTCCCTCTAATTTTCTATCCTGCTATTTCATTACCTCTCTATCTCCCTTTATCTCTATTTAACTCTCTCTAACTTTCTATCCTATCTCTTTACCTCTCTATCCACCTATATCTCTATTTATTGCCCCCTAATTTTCTATCCTGCAAACTCATTACCACTCTATCTTCCTATACCTCTATTTATCTCTATCTAACTTTCTATCCTGCTATCTCATTACATCTCTATCTCCCTATATATCTATTTTTCTCTCTCTAACTTTCAATCCTGCTATCTCATTACCTCTCTGTCTCCCTATAACCCTATTTATCTCTCTCTAATTTTTTATCCTTCCATTTCATCACCTCTCTGTTTCCCTATTTCTCTATTTTCCTCTTTCTACCTTTCTATCCTGCTATCTAACTCTCTATCTCCCTATATCTCCATTTGTTTCGCTCTAAATTTCTATCCTGCTTTCTCATTACCTCTCAATCTCCCTATATCTCTATTTATCGCCATTTAACTTTCTAGCCTGCTATCTCATTACCTCCCGATCTCCCTATATTTCTATTTATCGCCCTTTAACTTTCTATCCTGCTATCTCATTAACTCCCTATCTCCCTATATCTCTATTTACCTCTTTCTAACTTTTTATCCTGCTATCTCTTTACCTCTCTATCTACATATATCTCTATTTATCGCCCCCTAATTTTGTATCCTGCCAACTCATTACCTCTCTATCTCCCTATATCTCTATTTATTTCTCCTATCTCTCGACCCTGCTATCTCATTACCTCTCAATCTCCCTACATCTCTATTTACCGCCCTTTAACTTTCTATTCTGCTGTCTCATTACCTCCCTATCTCCCTATATTTCTATTTATCGCCCTTTAACTTTCTATCCTGCTATCTCATTAACTCCCTATCTCCCTACATCTCTATTTACCTCTTTTTAACTTTTTATCCTGCAATCTCTTTGCCTCTCTATCTACATATAACTCTATTTATCGCCCCCTAATTTTGTATCCTGCCAAATCATTACCTCTCTATCTCCCTATATCTCTATTTATTTCTCTCTATCTTTCGACCCTGCTATCTCATTACCTCTCTACCTTCCTATATCTCTATTTACCTCTCTCTATTTTTCTATCCAGCTATCTCATTACCTCTCTATCTCCCTATATCTCTATTCCTCTCTCTCTAACTTTCTATCCTGCTATCTCATTACGTCTCTATTTCCCTTTATCTCTATTTACCTCTTTCTAACTTTCTATCCTGCTATCTCATTGCATCTCTATCTCCTTACATCTCTATTTATCTCTCTCTAACTTTCTATCCTGTTATCTCATTACCTCTCTGTCTCTCTATAACTCTGTTTATCTCTCTCTAATTTTCTATCCTGCTATTTCATTACCTCTCTATTTCCCTATTTCTCTATTTACCGCTTTCTACCTTTCTATCCTGCTCTCTCTTTAACTCGCTATCTCCCAAAATCTCTATTTGTCTCTCTCTAACTTTCTATCCTGCTCTCTCATTACCTCTCTATCTCCCTATATCTATACTTATCTTTCTCTAACATTCTATCCTGCTATCTCATTACCGAGCTTTCTCCCAATATCTCTATTTATCTCACTCTAATTTTCTATCCTGCTATTCATTGCCTTTCTATCTCCCTGTATCTCTCTTTTTCTCACTCTAATTTTCTATCCTGGTATCTCATTACCTCTCTATCTCCCTATATCTCTATTTAACTCTGTCTAACTTTCTATCCTGCTCTCCCATTACCTCTCTATCTCCCTATATCTCTATTTAGCACCCTCTAACTTTCTATCCTGCTATCTCAATACCTCTCAATCTCCCTATATCTCTATTTGTCGACCTTTAACTTTCTATCCTGCTATCTAATTAACTCCCTATCTTCCTATGTCTCTATTTACCTCTCTCTATCTTTTTATCCAGCTATCTCCTTACCTCTCTCTCTCCCTATATCTCTGTTTATTGCCCCCTAATTTTCGATTCTAATAAATCATTACCTCTCTATCTCCCTATATCTATATTTATTTCTCTATATCTCTCGATCCTGCTATCTCATTACATCTCTATCTCCCTATATCTCTATTTATCTCTAACTTTCTATCCTGCTATCTCATTACCTCTCTATCTCCCTATAACTCTATTTATCTCTCTCTAATTTTCTATCCTGCTATTTCATTTCCCCTCTATTTCCCTATTTCTCTATTTACCTCTTTCTACCTTTCTATCCTGCTCTATCTTTAACTCTCTATCTCCCTATATCTCTATTTATCTCTCTCTAATTTTCTATCCTGGTATCTCATTACGTCACTATCTCCCGATATCTCTATTAATCTCTCTCTAACTTTCTATCCTGCACTCTCATTACCTCCCTATCTCCCTATATCTCTATTTATCACCCTCTAACTTTCTATCCTGCCATCTCATTAACCCTCAAACTCCCTATACCTCTATTTATCGCCCTTTAACTTTCTATCCTGCTATCTCATTACTTCTCTATCTCCCTATATTTCTATTTATTGCCCTTTAACTTTCTATCCTGCTATCTCATTAACTCCCTATCTCCCTGTATCTGTATTTACCTCTCTCTAACTTTTTATCCTGCTATCTCTTTACATCTCTATTTCCCTATATCTCTATTTAACGCCCCCTAATTTTCTATCTTGCCAACTCATTACCTCTCTATCTCCCTATATCCCTATTTATCTCTCTCTAACTTTCTATCCTGCTATCTCATTACATCTCTATCTCCCTCTAACTCTGTTTCTATCTCTCTAATTTTCTATCCTGCTATTTCATTGCCTCTCTGTTTCCCTATTTCTCCATTTACCTCTTTCTACCTTTCTATTCAACTATCTCATTACCTCTCAATCTCCCTATATCTCTATTCCTCTGTCTCTAACTTTCTATCCTGCTACCTCATTACCTCTCTATCTCCCTGTATCTCTATTTTTCTCTCTCTAATTTTCTATCCTGGTATCTCATTACGTCTCTATCTCCCTATATCTCTATTTATCTCTCTCTAACTTTCTATCCTGCTCTCTCATTACCTCTCTATCTCCCCATATCTATACTTATCTCTCTCTAACATTCTATCCTGCCATCTCATTACCTATCTTTCTCCCTATATCTCTATTTATCTCTCTCTAATTTTCTATCCTGCTATTCATTGAATCTCTATCTCCCTGTATCTCTAATTATCTCTCTCTAATTTTCTATCCAGGTAACTCATTACGTCTCTATCTCCCTATATCTCTATTTATCTCTCTCTAACTTTCTATCCTGCTCTCTCATTTTATCTCTATCTCCCTATATCTCTATTTATCACCCTCTAACTTTCTATCCTGCTATCTCATTAACTCTCAATCTCCCTATATCTCTATTTATCAACCTTTAACTTTCTATCCTGCTATCTCATTAACTCCCTATCTCTCCATATCTCTATTTACATCTCTCTAACTTTTTGTCCTACTATCTCTTTACCTCTCTATCTCCCAGTATCTCTATTTATCACCCCCTAATTTTCTATCCTGCCTACTCATTACCTCTCTATCTCCCTATATCTCTATTCCTCACTCTCTAACTTTCTAGCCTGCTATCTCATTACGTCTCTATTTCCCTTTATCTCTATTTACCTCTCTCTAACTTCCTATCCTGCTATCTCATTGCATCTCTATCTCCCTACATCTCTATTTATCACTCTCTAACTTTCTATCCTGCTGTCTCATTGCCTCTCAACTCCCTATATTTCTATTTATCGCCCTTTAACTTTCTATCCTGCTATCTCATTAAATCCCTACCTTCCTATATCGCTATTTACCTCTCTCTAAGTTTTTATATGGTATCTCTTTACCTCTCTATCTCCCTATATCTCTATTTATCGCCCCCTAATTTTCTGTCCTGCCAACTCATTACCTTTCTATCTCCCTTTATCTCTAGTTATCTCTCTCTAAATTTCTGTCCTGCTATCTCATTACCTCTCTATCTCCCTCTAACTCTATTTATCTCTCTCTAATTTTCGATCCTGCTATTTCATTACCTCTCTATTTCCCTATATATCTATTTACCTCTTTCTACCTTTCTATCCTGCTATCTCTTTAACTCTCTATCTCCCTAAATCTCTATTTATCTCTCTCTAACTTTCTATCCTGCTCTCTCATTACCTCTCTATCTCCCTATATCTATTCTTATCTCTCTCCAACATTCTTTCCTGCTATCTCATTGCTATCTTTCTCCCTATATCTCTATTTATCTCCCACTAATTTTCCATCCAGCTATTCATTGCCTCTCTATCTCCCCGTATCTCTATTTATCTCTCTCTAATTTTCTTTCCTGGTATCTCATTAACTCTCTATCTCCCTCTTTCTCTATTTATCTCTCTCTAACTTTCTATCCTGCCAACTCATTACCTCTCTATCTCCATATATCGCTATTTATTCCTCTCTATCTCTCGATCCTGCTATCTCATTACATCTCTATCTCCCTATATCTCTATTTATCTCTCTCTAACTTTCTATCCTGCTATCTCATTACCCCTCTATCTCCCTATAACTCTATTTATCTCTCTCTATTTTTCTATCCTGCTATTTCATTACCTCCCTATATCACTATTTCTCTATTTACCTATTTCTACCTTTCTATCCTGCTCTCTCTTTAACTCTCTATCTCCCTACAGCTGTATTTATCTCTCTCTAATTTTCTATCCTGCTATTCATTTCCTCTCTATCTCCCTGTATCTCTATTTATCACTCTCTAATTACGTCTCTATCTCCCTATATATCTATTTATCTCTTTCTAACTTTCTATCCTGCTCTCTCATTACCGCCCTATCTCCCTATATCTCTATTTATCACCCTCTAACTTTCTATCCTGCGATTTCATAACCTCTCACTCTCCCTATATCTCTATTTGTCTCTCTCTAACTTTCTATCCTGGTATCTTATTACCTCTCTATCTCCCTATATCTATACTTATCTCTCTCTAACATTCTATCCTGCTCTCTCATTACATATCTTTCTCCCTATATCTCCATTTATCTCTCTCTAACTTTCTATCCTGCTCTCTCATTACCTCTCTATCTCCCTATAACTCTATTTATCTCTCTCTAATTTTCTATCCTATATTTCATTACCTCTCTATATCCCTATTTCTCTATTTTATTATTTCTACCTTTATATCCTGCTCTCTCTTTAACTCTCTATCTCCCTATAGCTCTATTTATTTCTCTCTGATTTTCTATCCTGCTATTCATTGCCTCTCTATCTCCCTGTATCTCTATTTATCACTATCTTATTTTCCATCCTGGTACCTCATTACCGCCCTATCTCCCGATATCTCTATTTATCACCCTCTAACTTTCTATCCCGCGATATCATAACATCTCAATCTCCCTCTTTCTCTATTGATCTCTCTCTAACTTTCTATCCTGCCAACTCATTCCCTCTCTATCTCCCCATATCTCTATTTATTCCTCTCTACTCTCGATCCTGCTATCTCATTACATCTCTATCTCCCTATATCTCTATTTATCTCTCTCTTACTTTCTATCCTGCTATCTCATTACCTCTCTATCTCCCTACAACTCTATTTATCTCTCTCTATTTTTCTATCCTGCTATTTCATTACCTCTCTATATCACTATTTCTCTATTTACCTATTTCTACCTTTCTATCCTGCTATCTCTTTAACTCTCTATCTCCCTATAGCTGTATTTATCTCTCTCTAATTTTCTATCCTGCTATTCATTGCCTCCCTATCTCCCTGTATCTCTGTTTATCACTTTCTAACTTTCTATCCTGCTCTCTCATTACCGCTCTATCTCCCTATATCTCTATTTATCACCCTCTAACTTTCTATCCTGCAATTTCATAACCTCTCAATCTCCCTTTATCTCTATTTGTCACTCTCTAAATTTCTATCCTGCTATCTTATTACCTCTCTATCTCCCTATATCTATACTTATCTCTCTCTAACATTCTATCCTACTCTCTCATTACATATCTTTCTCCCTATATCTCTATTTATCTCTCTCTAACTATCGATGCTGCTATCTTATTACCTCTCTATCTCCCTATATCTGTACTTATCTCTCTGTAACTTTCTATCCTGCTATCTCATTAACTCCCTATATCCCTATATCTCTATTTACCTCTCTCAAACTTTTTATCCTGCTATCTCTTTACCTCTCTATCTCCCTATATCTCTACTTAGTTCTCTCTATCTCTCGATCCTGCAATCTCATTACCTCTCTATCTTCCTATATGTCTATTTACCTCTCTCTATTTTTCTATCCAGCTATCTCATTACCTCTATATTTCCCTTTATCTCTATTTACCTCTCTCTAACTTTCTATCCTGCTATCTCATTACATCTCGATCTCCCTACATCTCTATTTATCTCTCTCTTACTTTCTATCCTGCTATCGCATTGCCTCTCTTTCTCGCTGTAACTCTATTTATCTTTCTCTAATTTTCCAACCTGCTATTTCATTACCTCTATATCTCCCTATATCTCTATTTACCTCTTTCTACCTTTCTATCCTGCTTTCTCTTTAACTCTCTATCTCCCTAAATCTCTATTTGTCTCTCTCTAACTTTCTATCCTGCTATCTCATTACCTCTCTATATCCCTATTTCTCTATTTACCTATTTCTACCTTTATATCCTGCTCTCTCTTTAACTCTCTATCTCCCTGTAGCTCTATTTATCTCTCTCTAATTTTCTATCCTGCTATTCATTGCCTCTCTATCTCCCTGTATCTCTATTTATCACTCACTAATTTTCCATCCTGGTATCTCATTACGTCTCTATCTCCCTATATCTCTATTTATCTTTTTGTAACTTTCTATCCTGCTCTCTCATTACCTCTATATCTCCCTATATCTCTATTTACTTCTTTCTACCTTTCTATCCTGCTTTCTCTTTAACTCTCTATCTCCCTAAATCTCTATTTATCTCTCTCTAACTTTCTATCCTGCTATCTCATTACCTCTCTATCTCCCAATATCTCTGTTTATCTCTCTCTAATTTTCCATACATCTATTCATTGCCTCTCTATCTCCCTGTATCTCTATTTATCTCTCTCTAATTTTCGATCCTGGTATCTCATTACATCTCTATCTCCCTATATCTCTATTTATCTCTCTCTACCTTTCTATCCTGCTCTCCCTTTAACACTCTATCTCCCTATATCTCTATTTATCTCTCTCTAATTTTCTATCCTGCTATTCATTGCCTCTCTATCTCCCTATATCTCTATTTATCTCTCTCTAATTTTCTATCCTGCTATTCTTTGCCACTCTATTTCCCTTTTTCTCTAATTACCTCTTTCTATTTTTCTATCCGGCGAACTCATTAACTCCCTATCTCCATATATCTCTATTTACCTCTCCCTAACTTTTTATCCTGCTATCTCTTTACCTCTCATTCTCCCTATATCTCTATTTATCGCCCCCTAATTTTCTATCCTGCCAACTCATTACCTCTCTATCTCCCTATATCTCTATTTATTTCTCTCTATCTCCTGATCCTGCTATCTCATTACCTCTCTATCTTCCTATATCTCTAATTACCTCTCTCTATTTTTCTATCCAGCTATCTCATAACCTCTCTATCTCCCTATATCTCTATTCCTCTCTCTCTAACTTTCTATCCTGCTATCTCATTACCTCTATATTTCCCTTAATCTCTATTTACCTCTCTCTAACTTTCTATCCTGCTCTCTCTTTACCTCTCAATCTCCCTATATCTCTATTTATCGACTTCTAATTTTCTATTATGCTATCTCATTACCTGTCTATTTCCCTAAATCTCTATATATTTCTCTATCTTTTGATCCTGCTATCTCATTTCCACTCCATTTCCCTATATCTCTATTTATTTCTCTCTATCTCTCGATCCTGCTATCACATTACCACTCTATCTCCCTATATCTCTATTTACCTCTCTCTATTTTTCTATCCAGCTATCTATTTACATCTCTATCTCTCTATATCTCTATTCCTCTCTCTCCAAGCTTCTATCCTGCTATCTCATTATCTCTCTATTTCCCTTTATCTCTATTTATCTCTCTCCAATTTTCTATCCTGCTATTTCATTTTCTCTCTATCTCCCTTTATCTCTATTTCTCTCTCTCTAACTTTCTATCCTGCTATCTCATTAACTCTCCATCTCCCTATCACTCTATTTATCTCTCTCTAATTTTCTATCCTGCTATTTCATTGCCTCTCTATTTCCCTATTTCTCAATTTACCTCTTTCTATTTTTCTATTCTGCTCTCTCGTAACTCTCCATATCCCTATATCTCTATGTGTCTCTCTCTAACTTTCTATCCTGCGATAACATTACCCCTCTATCCCCCTATATCTCTATTTATCTCTCTCTAACTTTCTACATAGTTATCTCATTACATCTCTATCTCCCTATATCTCTGTTTATCTCTCTCTAACTGTCTATCCCGCTAACTCATTAACTCTCTATCTCCCTATAACTCTATTTATCTCTCTCTAATTTTCTATCCTGCTATTTCATTATCTCTCTATTTCCCTATTTCTCTATTTACCTCTTTATACCTTTCTATCCTTCTCTCTCTTTAATTCTCTATCTCCCTCTATCTCGCTTTATCTCTATCTAATTTTAAATCCTGCTATTCATTGCCTCTCTATCTCCCTGTATCTCTATTTATCTCTCTCTAATTTTCTATCCTGGTATCTCATTATGTCTCTATCTCCCTATATCTCTATTGATCTCTCTCTAACTTTCTATCCTGCTCTCTCATTACCTCTCTATATCCATATATATCTATTTATCGCCCTCTAACTTTCTATCCTGCTATCTCAGTACCTCTCAATCTCCCTATATTTCTATTTATCGCCCTTTAACTTTCTATCCTGCTATCTCATTAACTCCCTATCTCCCTATATCTCTATTTACCTCTCTCTAACTTTTTATCCTGCTATCTCTTTACCTCTCTACCTCCCTATATCTCTATTTATCACCCCCTAATTTTCTATCCTGCCAACTCATTACCTCTCAATCTCCCTATATCTCTATTTATATCTCTCTAACTTTCTATCCTGCTATCTCATTACCTCTCTATCTCCCTCTAACTCTATTTATCTCTCTCTAATTTTCTATCCTTCTATTTCATTACCTCTCTATTTCCCTATATCTCTATTTACCTCATTCTAACTTTCTATCCTGCTCTCTCTTTAACTCTCTATCTCCCTAAATCTCTATTTATCTCGCTCTAACTTTCTATCCTGCTCTCTCATTACCTCTCTATCTCCCTATATCTATACTTATCTCTCTCTAACATTCCATCCTGCTATCCCTTTACCTATCTTTCTCCCTATATCTCTATTTATCTCTCTCTAATTTTCTATCCTGCTATTTCATTATCTCTCTATTTCACTATATCTCTATTTACCTCTTCTACCTTTCTATCCTGCTATCTCTTTAACTCTCTATCTCCCTAAATCTCTAACTTTCTATCCTGCTCTCTCATTACCTCTCTATCTCCCCATATCTATACTTATCTCTCTCTAACATTCTATCCTGTTATCTCATTACCTATCTTTCTCCCTATATCTCTATTTATCTCTCTCTAATTTTCTATCCTGCTATTCATTGCCTCTCTATCTCCCTGTATCTCTATTTTTCTCTCTCTAATTTTCTATCCTGGTATCTCATTACCTCTCTATCTCCCTATATCTCTATTTATCTCTCTCTAATTTTCCATTCAGCTTTTCATTGCCTCTCTATCTCCCCGTATCTCTATTTATCTGTCTCTAATTTTCTATCCTGGTATCTCATTAACTCTCTATCTCCCTCTTTCTCTATTTATCTCTCTCTAACTTTCTATTCTGCCAACTCATTCCCTCTCTATCTCCCTATATCTCTATTTATTCCTCTCTACTCTCGATCCTGCCATCTCATTACATCTATATCTCCCTATATCTCTATTTATCTCTCTCTAACTTTCTATCCTGCTATCTCATTACCTCTCTATCTCCCTATATATCTATTTATCTCTCTCTAATTTTCTATCCTGCTCTCTCATTACCTCTCTATCTCCCTCTAACTCTATTTATCTCTCTATAATTTTCTATCCTTCTATTTCATTACCTCTCTATTTCCCTATATCTCTATTTACCTCTTTCTACCTTTCTATCCTGCTCTCTCTTTAACTCTCTATCTCCCTAAATCTCTATTTGTCTCACTCTAACTTTCTATCCTGCTCTCTCATTACCTCTCTATCTCCCTATATCTAAACTTATCTCTCTCTAACATTCTATCCTGCTATCTCATTAACTATCTTTCTCCCTATATCTCTATTTATTACTCTCTAATTTTCTATCCTGCTGTTCATTGCCTCTCTATCTCCCTGTATCTCTATTTTTCTCTCTCTAATTTACTATCCTGGTATCTCATTACCTCTCTATCTCCCTATATCTCTATTTATCTCTCTCTAACATTCTGTCCTGCTATCTCATTACCTTTCTCCCCATATCTCTATTTATCTCTCTCTAATTTTCCCTCCATCTATTCATTGCCTCTCTATCTCCCCTTATTTCTATTTATCTCTCTCTAAATTTCTATCCTGGTATCTCATTAACTCTCTATCTCACTCTAACTCTATTTATCTCCCTCTAATTTTCTATCCTGCTATTTCATTACCTCTCTATTTCCCTATATCTCTATTTACCTCTTTCTACCTTTCTATCCTGCTATCTCTTTAACTCTCTATCTCCCTAAATCTCTATTTGTCTCTCTCTAACTTTCTATCCTGCTCTCTCATTACCTCTCTATCTCCCCATATCTATACTTATCTCTCTCTAACATTCTATCCTGCTATCTCATTACCTATCTTTCTCCCTATATCTCTATTTATCTCTCTCTAATTTTCTATCCTGCTATTCATTGCCTCTCTATCTCCCTGTATCTCTATTTTTCTCTCTCTAATTTTCTATCCTGGTATCTCATTACCTCTCTATCTCCCTATATCTCTATTTATCTCTCTCTAACTTTCTATCCTGCTCTCTCATTACCTCTCTACCTCCCGATATCTATACTTATCTCTCTCTAACATTCTATCGTGCTATCTCATTACCTATCTTTCTCCCAATATCTCTATTTATCTCTCTCTAATTTTCCATCCAGCTATTCATTGCCTCTCTATCTCCCTGTATCTCTATTTATTTGTCTCTAATTTTCTATCCTGGTATCTCATTAACTCTCTATCTCCCTCTTTCTCTATTTATCTCTCTCTAACTTTCTATTCTGTCAACTCATTCCCTCTCTATCTCCCTATATCTCTATTTATTCCTCTCTACTCTCGATCCTGCTATCTCATTACATCTATATCTCCCTATATCTCTATTTATCTCTCTCTAACTTTCTATCCTGCTATCTCATTACCTCTCTATCTCCCTCTAACTCTATTTATCTTTCTCTAATTTTCTGTCCTTCTATTTCATTACCTCTCTATTTCCCTATATCTCTATTTACCTCTTTCTACCTATCTATCCTGCTCTCTCTTTAACTCTCTATCTCCCTAAATCTCTATTTGTCTCGCTCTAACTTTCTATCCTGCTCTCTCATTACCTCTCTATCTCCCTATATCTAAACTTATCTCTCTCTAACATTCTATCCTGCTATCTCATTAACTATCTTTCTCCCTATATCTCTATTTATCTCTCTCTAATTTTCTATCCTGCTATTCATTGCCTCTCTATCTCCCTGTATCTCTATTTTTCTCTCTCTAATTTTCTATCCTGGTATCTCATTACCTCTCTATCTCCCTATATCTCTATTTATCTCTCTCTAACATTCTGTCCTGCTATCTCATTACCTTTCTCCCTATATCTCTATTTATCTCTCTCTAATTTTCCCTCCATCTATTCATTGCCTCTCTATCTCCCCTTATTTCTATTTATCTCTCTCTAAATTTCTATCCTGGTATCTCATTAACTCTCTATCTCCCTCTTTCTCTATTTATCTCTCTCTAACTTTCTATCTTGCCAACTCATTACCTCTCTATCTACCTATATCTCTATTTATTCCTCTCTATCTCTCGGTCCGGCTATCTCATTACATCTATATCTCCCTATGTATCTATTTATCTCTCTCTAAATTTCTTTCCTGCTATCTCATTACATCTCTATCTCCCTATATCTCTATTTATCTCTCTCTAACTTTTTATCCTGCTATCTCATTACCTCTCTATCTCCCTCTAACTCTATTTATCTCTCTCTAATTTTCTATCCTGCTATTTCATTACCTCTCTATTTCCCTATATCTCTATTTACCTCTTTCTACCTTTCTATCCTGCTATCTCTTTAACTCTCTATCTCCCTAAATCTCTATTTGTCTCTCTCTAACTTTCTATCCTGCTGTCTCATTACCTCTCTATCTCCCCATATCTATACTTATCTCTCTCTAACATTCTATCCTGCTATCTCATTACCTATCTTTCTCCCTATATCTCTATTTATCTCTCTCTAATTTTCTATCCTGCTATTCATTGCCTCTCTATCTCCCTGTATCTCTATTTTTCTCTCTCTAATTTTCTATCCTGATATCTCATTACCTCTCTATCTCCCTATATCTCTATTTATCTCTCTCTAACTTTCTATCCTGCACTCTCATTACCTCTCTACCTCCCTATATCTATACTTATCTCTCTCTAACATTCTATCCTGGTATCTCATTACCTATCTTTCTCCCAATAAATCTATTTATCTCTCTCTAATTTTCCATCCAGCTATTCATTGCCTCTCTATCTCCACGTAGCTCTATTTATCTGTCTCTAATTTTCTATTCTGGTATCTTATTAAATCTCTATCTCCCTCTTTCTCTATTTATCTCTCTCTAACTTTCTATCCTGCCAACTCATTCCCTCTCTATCTCCCTATATCTCTATTTATTCCTCTCTACTCTCGATCCTGCTTTCTCATTACATCTATATCTCCCTATATCTCTATTTATCTCTCTCTAACTTTCTATCCTGCTATCTCATTAACTCTCTATCACCCTAACACTATATTTATCTTTCTCTAATTTTCTATCCTGCTATTTCATTACCTCTCTATTTCCCTATTTCTCTGTCTACCTCTTTCTTTTTTTCTAGCCTGGTCTCTCTTACCTCTCCATCTCCCTATATCTCTATTTGTCTCTCTCTAACTTTCTATCCTGCGATCTCATTACATCTCTATCTCCCTATATCTCTATTTATCTCTCTCTAACTTTCTATCCTGCTATCTCATTACCTCTCTATCTCCCTATAACTCTATTTATCTCTCTCTAATTTTCTATCCTGCTATTTCAATACTTATCTATTTCCCTATTTCTCTATTTACCTCTTTATACCTTTCTATCCTGCTCTCTCTTTAACTCTCTATCTCCCTAAATCTCTATTTGTCACTCTCTAACTTTCAATCCTGCTATCTCATTACCTCTCTATCTCCCTATATCTCTGTTTATTAATCTCTAATTTTCCATCCATCTATTCATTGCCTCTCTATCTCCCTGTATCTCTATTTATCTCTCTCTAATTTTCTATCCTTGTATCTCATTAACTGTCTATCTCCCTCTTTCTCGATTTATCTCTGTCTAACTTTCTATCCTGCTATCTCATTAACTCTCTATCTCACTATATCCCTATTTTTCGCCCTCTAACTTTCTATCCTGCTCTCTCTTTACCTCTCAATCTCCCTATATCTCTATTTTTCGACTTCTAATTTTCTATCCTGCTATTTCATTACCTCTTCTTCTCCTTATATCTCTATTGATCTCTCTCTAACTTTCTATCCTGCTCTCTCATTACCTCTCTATATCCATATATCTCTATATATCACCCTCTAACTTTCTATCCTGCTATCTCAGTACCTCCCTATCTCCCTATATCTCTATTTACCTCTTTCTAACTTTTTATCCTGCTATCTCTTTACCTCTCTACCTCCCTATATCTCTATTTATCGCCCCCTAATTTTCTATCCTGCCAACTCATTCCCTCTCAATCTCCCTATATCTATATTTATATCTCTCTAACTTTCTATCCTGCTATCTCATTACCTCTCTATCTCCCTCTAACTCTATTTATCTCTCTCTAATTTTCTATCCTTCTAATTCATTACCTCTCTATTTCCCTATATCTCTATTTACCTCTTTCTACCTTTCCATCCTGCTCTCTCTTTAACTCTCTATCTCCCTAAATCTCTATTTGTCTCGCTCTAACTTTCTATCCTGCTCTCCCATTACCTCTCTATCTCCCTATATCTATACTTATCTCTCTCTAACATTCTATCCTGCTATCTCATTAACTATCTTTCTCCCTATATCTCTATTTATCTCTCTCTAATTTTCTATCCTGCTATTCATTGCCTCTCTATCTCCCTGTATCTCTATTTTTCTCTCTCTAATTTTCTATCCTGGTATCTCATTACCTCTCTATCTCCCTATATCTCTATTTATCTCTCTCTAACATTCTATCCTGCTATCTCATTACCTTTCTCCCTATATCTCTATTTATCTCTCTCTAATTTTC
Source organism: Carcharodon carcharias (assembly GCF_017639515.1). Classification (NCBI taxonomy): domain Eukaryota; kingdom Metazoa; phylum Chordata; class Chondrichthyes; order Lamniformes; family Lamnidae; genus Carcharodon; species Carcharodon carcharias. The sequence continues at coordinate 752,945 of NW_024470843.1, forward strand.
CCTCCATCTATTCATTGCCTCTCTATCTCCCCTTATTTCTATTTATCTCTCTCTAAATTTCTATCCTGGTATCTCATTAACTCTCTATCTCCCTCTTTCTCTATTTATCTCTCTCTAACTTTCTATCCTGCCAACTCATTACCTCTCTATCTACCTATATCTCTATTTATTCCTCTCTATCTCTCGATCCGGCTATCTCATTACATCTATATCTCCCTATAAATCTATTTATCTCTCTCTAAATTTCTTTCCTGCTATCTCATTACATCTCTATCTCCCTATATCTCTATTTATCTCTCCCTTACTTTCTATCCTGCTATCTCATTACCTCTCTATCTCCCTATACCTCTATTTTTCTCTCTCTAATTTTCTATCCTGCTATTTCGTTACCTCTCTATCTCCCTATTTCTCTTTTTACCTCTTTCTACCTTTCTATCCTGCTCTCTCATTACCTCGCTATCTCCCCATATCTATACTTATCTCTCTCTAACATTCTATCCTGCTATCTCATTACCTATCTTTCTCCCTATATCTCTATTTATCTCTCTCTAATTTTCTATCCTGCTATTCATTGCCTCTCTATCTCCCTGTATCTCTATTTTTTTCTCTCTAAGTTTCTATCCTGGTATCTCATTACCTCTCTATCTCCCTATATCTCTATTTATCTCTCTCTAACTTTCTATCCTGCTCTCTCATTACCTCTCTACCTCCCTATATCTATACTTATCTCTCTCTAACATTCTATCCTGCTATCTCATTACCTATCTTTCTCCCAATATCTCTATTTATCTCTCTCTAATTTTCCATCCAGCTATTCATTGCCTCTCTATCTCCCCGTATCTCTATTTATCTGTCTCTAATTTTCTATTCTGGTATCTTATTAAATCTCTGTCTCCCTCTTTCTCTATTTATCGCTCTCTAACTTTCTATCCTGCCAGCTCATTCCCTCTTTGTCTCCCTATATCTCTATTTATTCCTCTCTACTCTCGATCCTGCCTCCTCATTACATCTATATCTCCCTATATCTCTATTTATCACTCTCTAACTTTCTATCCTGCTATATTATTAACTCTCTATCACCCTAACACTCTATTTATCTTTCTCTAATTTTCTATCCTGCTATTTCATTACCTCTCTATTTCCCTATTTCTCTGTCTACCTCTTTCTTTTTTTCTAGCCTGCTCTCTCTTACCTCTCCATCTCCCTATATCTCTATTTGTCTCTCTCTAACTTTCTATCCTGCGATCTCATTACCTCTCTATCTCCCTATATCGCTATTTATCTCGCTCTAACTTTCTATCCTGTTATCTCATTACATCTCTATCTCCTTATATCTCTATTTATCTCTCTCTAATTTTCTATCCTGCTATTTCAATACTTCTCTATTTCCCTATTTCTCTATTTACCTCTTTATACCTTTCTATCCTGCTTTCTCTTTAACTCTCTATCTCCCTAAATCTCTATTTGTCTCTCTCTAACTTTCTATCCTGCTAACTGATTGCCTCTCTATCTCCCTATATCTCTGTTTATTACTCTCTAATTTTCCATCCATCTATTCATTGCCTCTCTATCTCCTTGTATCTCTATTTATCTCTCTCTAATTTTCTATCCTAGTATCTCATTAACTGTCTATCTCCCTCTTTCTCGATTTATCTCTGTCTAACTTTCTATCCTACTATCTCATTTACTCTCTATCTCACTATATCCCTATTTATCGCCCTCTAACTTTCTATCCTGCTATCTCTTTACCTCTCTATCTCTGTATCTCTATTTTCCTCTCTCTAACTTCCTATCCTGCTCTCTCTTTACCTCTCAATCTCCCTATATCTCTATTTATCGACTTCTAATTTTCTATCCTGCTCTCTCATTACCTCTCTATCTCCCTATATCTCTATATATTTCTCTATCTTTCGATTCTGCTATCTCATTACCTATCTATCTCCCTATATAAGTACTTATTTCTCTCTATCTCTCGATCCTGCTATCCCATTACCTCTCTATCTCCCTATATCTCTTTTTACCTCTCACTATTTTTCTATCCAGCAATCTCATTACCTCTCTATCTCCCTATATCTCTATTCCTTTCTCTCTAACTTCCTATCCTGCTATCTCATTACCTCTCTATTTCCCTTTATCTCTATTTATCTCACTCTAATTTTCTATCCTGCTATTTCATTACCTATCTCCCTATATCTCTATTTATCTCTCTCTAACTTTCTATCCTGCTATCTCATTAACTCTCTCTCCCTATAACTCTATTTATCTCTCTCTAATTTTCTATCCTGCTACTTCATTTTCTCTCTATTTCCCTATTTCTCTAATAACCCCTTTCTACCTTTCTATCCTGCTCCCTCTTTAACGCTCTATCTCCATATATCTCTATCTATCTCTCTCTAATTTTCTATCCTCGTATCTCATTACGTCTCTATCTCCCTATATCTCTATTGATCACTCTCTAACTTTCTATCCTGCTCTCTCATTACCTCTCTATCTCCCTATATCTCTCTTTATCACCCTTTAACTTTCTATCCTGCTATCTCATTACCTCTCAATCTCCTTATATCTCTATTTATCGCCCTTTAACTTTCTATCCTGCTATCTCATTATCTCCCTATCTCCCTATATATCTATTTACCTCTCTCTAACTTTTTATCCTGCTATCTCTTTACCTCTCTATCTCCCTATATCTCTATTTATCGCCCCTAATTTTCTATCCTGCCAACTCATTACCTCTCTATCTCCCTATATCTCTATTTATCTCTCTCTAACTTTCTATCCTGCTATCTCATTACCTCTCTATCTCCCTATACCTCTATTTATCTCTCTCTAATTTTCTATCCTGCTATTTCATTACCTCTCTATCTCCCTATTTCTCTATTTACCTCTTTCTACCTTTCTATCCTGCTATCTCATTACCTCTCTATCTCCCTATGTCCCTATTTATCTCTCTCTAACTTTCTATCCTGCTCTCTCATTACCTCTCTATCTCCCTTTATCTATACTTATCTCTCACTAACATTCTATCCTGCTATCTCATTACCTATCTTTCTCCCTATATCTCTATTTATCTCTCTCTCTTTTTCTATCCTGCGAACTCATTGCCTCTCTATCTACCTATATCTCTATTCATCTCTCTCTAACTTTCTATCCTGCTCTCTCATTACCTCTCTATCTTCCTTTCTGTTATTTATCGCCATTTAACTTTTAATCCTGCTATCTCATTAACTTCCTATCTCCCTATATCTCTATTTACCTCTCTCTAACTTTTTATCGTGCTATCTCATTAAATCCCTATCTCCCTATATCTCTACTTACCTCTCTCTATTTTTCTATCCAGCAATCTCATTACCTCTCTATCTCCCTATATCTCTATTCCTCTCTCTCTAACTTTCTATCCTGCTATCTCATTACCTCTCAATCTCCCTATATCTCTATTTATCGACTTCTAATTTTTTATCCTACTATCTCATTACCTCTCTATCTCCCTATATCTCTATATATTTATCTGTCTTTCGATCCTGCTATCTCATTACCTCTCTATCTCCCTATTTCTCTATTTATTTCTCTCTATCTCTCGATCCTGCTATCCCATTACCTCTCAATCTCCCTATATCTCTATTTATCTCTCTCTAATTTTCTATCCTGCTATTTCATTACCTCTCTATCTCCCTTTATCTCTATTTGCCTCTCTCTAACTTTCTATCCTGCTATCTCATTACATCTCTATCTCCCTATATCTCTATTTATTTCTCTCTAACTTTCTATCCTGCTATCTCATTACCTCTCTGTCTCCCTATATCTATATTTATCACCCTCTAACTTTCTATCCTGCGAACTCATTACCTCTCAATCTCCCTATATCTCTATTTATCGCCCTTTAACTTTCTATCCTGCTATCTCATTACCTCTCAATCTCCCTATATCTCTATTTATCGACTTCTAATTTTTTATCCTGCTATCTCATTACCTCTCTATCTCCCTGTATCTCTATATATTTATCTATCTTTCGATCCTGCTATCTCATTACATCTCTATCTCCCTATATCTCTATTTATTTCTCTCTATCTCTCGATCCTGCTATCCCATTACCTCTCATTCTCCCTATATCTCTATTTACCTCGCTCTATTTTTCTATCCAGCTATCTATTTACGTCTCTAATTCCCTTTATCTCTATTTATCTCTCTCTAATTTTCTATCCTGCTATTTCATTACCTCTCTATCTCCCTTTATCTCTATTTGCCTCTCTCTAACTTTCTATCCTGCTATCTCATTACATCTCTATCTCCCTATATCTCTATTTATTTCTCTCTAACTTTCTATCCTGCTATCTCATTAACTCTCTATCTCCCTATAACTCTATTTATCTCTCTCTAATTATCCATCCTGCTACTTCATTTTCTCTCTATTTCCCTATTTCTCTATTTACCTCTTTCTACCTTTCTATCCTGCTCTCCCTTTAACACTCTATCTCCCTATATCTCTATTTATCTCTCTCTAATTTTCTATCCTGCTATTCATTGCCTCTCTATCTCCCTATATCTCTATTTATCTCTCTCTAATTTTCTATCCTCGTATCTCATTACGTCTCTATCTCCCTATATTTCTATTTATCGCCCTTTAACTTTCTATCCTGCTATCTCTTTACCTCTCTATCTCCCGAGATCTCTATTTATCGCCCCTAATTTTCTATCCTGCCAACTCATTACCTCTCTATCTCCCTATATCTCTATTTATCTCTCTCTAACTTTCTATCCTGCTATCTCATTACCTCTCTATCTCCCTATACCTCTATTTATCTCTCTCTAATTTTCTATCCTGCTATTTCATTACCTCTCTATCTCCCTATTTCTCTATGTACCTCTTTCTACCTTTCTATCCTGCTATCTCATTACCTCTCTATCTCCCTATGTCCCTATTGATCTCTCTCTAACTTTCTATCCTGCTCTCTCATTACCTCTCTTTCTCCCTTTATCTATACTTATCTCTCTCTAACATTCTATCCTGCTATCTCATTACCTATCTTTCTCCCTATATCTCTATTTATCTCTCTCTCTTTTTCTATCCTGCGAACTCATTGCCTCTCTATCTACCTATATCTCTATTCATCTCTCTCTAACTTTCTATCCTGCTCTCTCATTACCTCTCTATCTCCCTATATGTTATTTATCGCCATTTAACTTTCTATCCTGCTATCTCATTAACTCCCTATCTCCCTATATCTCTATTTACTTCTCTCTAACTTTTTATCCTGCTATCTCATTAAATCCCTATCTCCCTATATCTCTACTTACCTCTCTCTATTTTTCTATCCAGCTATCTCATTACCTCTTTATCTCCCTATATCTCTATTCCTCTCTCTCTAACTTTCTATCCTGCTATCTCATTATCTCTCAATCTCCCTATATCTCTATTTATTGACTTCTAATTTTTTATCCTGCTATCTCATTACCTCTCTATCTCCCTATATCTCTATATATTTATCTATCTTTCGATCCTGCTATCTCATTACCTCTCTATCTCCCTATATCTCTATTTATTTCTCTCTATCTCTCGATCCTGCTATCCCATTAGCTCTCAATCTCCCTAAATCTCTATTTATTTCTCTCTAATTTTCTATCCTGCTATTTCATTACCTCTCTATCTCCCTAAATCTCTATTTGCCTCTCTCTAACTTTCTATCCTGCTATCTCATTACATCTCTATCTCCCTATATCTCTATTTATTTCTCTCTAACTTTCTATCCTACTATCTCATTACATCTCTATCTCCCTATATATTATTTATCGCCATTTAACTTTCTATCCTGCTATCTCATTAACTCCCTATCTCCCTATATCTCTATTTACCTCTCTCTAACTTTTTATCCTGCTATCTCATTAAATCCCTATCTCCCTATATCTCTATTTACCTCTCTCTATTTTTCTATCCAGCTATCTCATTACCTCTCTATCTCCCTATATCTCTATTCCTCTCTCTCTAACATTCTATCCTGCTATCTCATTACCTCTCAATCTCCCTATATCTCTATTTATCGACTTCTAATTTTTTATCCTGCTATCTCATTACCTCTCTATCTCCCTATATCTCTATTTATTTCTCTCTATCTCTCGATCCTGCTATCCCATTACCTCTCAATCTCCCTATATCTCTATTTACCTCTCTCTATTTTTCTATCCAGCTATCTATTTAACTCTCTAATTCCCTTTATCTCTATTTATCTCTCTCTAATTTTCTATCCTGCTATTTCATTACCTCTCTATCTCCCTTTATCTCTATTTGCCTCTCTCTAACTTTCTATCCTGCTATCTCATTACATCTCTATCTCCCTATATCTCTATTTATTTCTCTCTAACTTTCTATCCTGCTATCTCATTAACTCTCTATCTCCCTATAACTCTATTTATCTCTCTCTAATTTTCCATCCTGCTACTTCATTTTCTCTCTATTTCCCTATTTCTCTATTTACCTCTTTCTACCTTTCTATCCTGCTCTCCCTTTAACACTCTATCTCCCTATAACTCTATTTATCTCTCTCTAATTTTCCATCCTGCTACTTCATTTTCTCTCTATTTCCCTATTTCTCTATTTACCTCTTTCTACCTTTCTATCCTGCTCTCCCTTTAACACTCTATCTCCCTATATCTCTATTTGTCTCTCTCTAATTTTCTATCCGCGTATCTCATTACGTCTCTATCTCCCTATATCTTTATTGATCTCTCTCTAACTTTCTATCCTGCTCTCTCATAACTCTCTATCTCCCTATATCTCTATTCATCACCCTTTATCTTTCTATCCTGCTAACTCATTACCTCTCAATCTCCTTATATCTCTATTTATCGCCCTTTAACTTTCTATCCTCCTATCTCATTACCTCTCAATCTCCCAATATCTCTATTTATCGCCCATTAACATTCTATCCTGCTATCTCATTACCTCTCTATCTCCCTATATTTCTATTTATCGCCCTTTAACTTTCTAACCTGCTATCTCATTAACTGCCTATCTCCCTATATCTCTATTTACCTCTCTCTAACTTTTTATCCTGCTATCTCTTTACCTCTCTATCTCCCTATATCTCTATTTATCGCCCCTAATTTTCTATCCTGCCAACACATTACCTCTCTATCTCCCTATATCTCTATTTATCTCTCTCTAACTTTCTATCCTGCCAACTCATTACCTCTCTATCTCCCTATTTCTCTATTTACCTCTTTCTACCTTTCTATCCTGCTATCTCATTACCTCTCTATCTCCCTATGTCCCTATTTATCTCTCTCTAACTTTCTATCCTGCTCTCTCATTACCTCTCTATCTCCCTTTATCTATACTTATCTCTCTCTAACATTCTATCCTGCTATCTCATTACCTATCTTTCTCCCTATATCTCTATTTATCTCTCTCTCTTTTTCTATCCTGCGAACTCATTGCCTCTCTATCTACCTATATCTCTATTGATCTCTCTCTAACTTTCTATCCTGCTCTCTCATTACCTCTCTATCTCCCTATATGTTATTTATCGACATTTAACTTTCTATCCTGCTATCTCATTAAATCCCTTTCTCCCTATATCTCTACATACCTCTCTCTATTTTTCTATCCAGCTATCTCATTACCTCTCTATCTCCCTATATCTCTATTCCTCTCTCTCTAACTTTCTATCCTGCTATCTCATTACCTCTCAATCTCCCTATATCTCTATATATTTATCTATCTTTCGATCCTGCTATCTCATTACCTCTCTATCTCCCTATTTCTCTATTTATTTCTCTCTATCTCTCGATCCTGCTATCCCATTAGCTCTCAATCTCCCTATATCTCTATTTATCTCTCTCTAATTTTCTATCCTGCTATTTCATTACCTCTCTATCTCCCTAAATCTCTATTTGCCTCTCTCTAACTTTCTATCCTGCTATCTCATTACATCTCTATCTCCCTATATCTCTATTTATTTCTCTCTAACTTTCTATCCTGCTATCTCATTAACTCTCTATCTCCCTATAACTCTATTTATCTCTCTCTAATTTTCCATCCTGCTACTTCATTTTCTCTCTATTTCCCTATTTCTCTATTTACCTCTTTCTACCTTTCTATCCTGCTCTCCCTTTAACACTCTATCTCCCTATATCTCTATTTATCTCTCTCTAATTTTCTATCCTGCTATTCATTGCCTCTCTATCTCCCTATATCTCTATTTATCTCTCTCTAATTTTCTATCCTCGTATCTCATTACGTCTCTATCTCCTTATATCTTTATTGATCTCTCTCTAACTTTCTATCCTGCTCTCTCATTACCAATCTATCTCCCTATATCTCTATTTATCACCCTTTAACTTTCTATCCTGCTATCTCATTACCTCCCAATCTCCTTATATCTCTATTTATCGCCCTTTAACTTTCTATCCTGCTATCTCATTACCTCTCAATCTCCCTATATCTCTATTTATCGCCCATTAACATTCTATCCTGCTATCTCATTACCTCTCTATCTCCCTATATTTCTATTTATCGCCCTTTAACTTTCTATCCTGCTATCTCATTAACTCCCTATCTCCCTATATCTCTATTTACCTCTCTCTAACTTTTTATCCTGCTATCTCTTTACCTCTCTATCTCCCTATATCTCTATTTATCGCCCCTAATTTTCTATCCTGCCAACTCATTACCTCTCTATCTCCCTATATCTCTATTTATCTCTATCTAACTTTCTATCCTGCTATATCATTACCTCTCTATCTCCCTATTTCTCTATGTACCTCTATCTACCTTTCAATCCTGCTATCTCATTACCTCTCTATCTCCCTATGTCCCTATTTATCTCTCTCTAACTTTCTATCCTGCTCTCTCATTACCTCTCTATCTCCCTTTATCTATACTTATCTCTCTCTAACATTCTATCCTGCTATCTCATTACCTATCTTTCTCCCTATATCTCTATTTATCTCTCTCTCTTTTTCTATCCTGCGAACTCATTGCCTCTCTATCTACCTATATCTCTATTCATCTCTCTCTAACTTTCTATCCTGCTCTCTCATTACCTCTCTATCTCCCTATATGTTATTTATCGACATTTAACTTTCTATCCTGCTATCTCATTAACTCCCTATCTCCCTATATCTCTATTTACTTCTCTCTAACTTTTTATCCTGCTATCTCATTAAATCCCTATCATCCTATATCTCTACTTACCTCTCTCTATTTTTCTATCCAGCTATCTCATTACCTCTCTATCTCCCTATATCTCTATTCCTCTCTCTCTAAATTTCTATCCTGCTATCTCATTCCCTCTCAATCTCCCTATATCTCTATTTATCGACTTCTAATTTTTTATCCTGCTATCTCATTACCTCTCTATCTCCCTATATCTCTATATATTTATCTATCTTTCGATCCTGCTATCTCATTACCTCTCTATCTCCCTATATCTCTATTTATTTCTCTCTATCTCTCGATCCTGCTATCCCATTGCCTCTCAATCTCCCGATATCTCTATTTATCTCTCTCTAATTTTCTATCCTGCTATTTCATTACCTCTCTATCTCCCTTTATCTCTATTTGCCTCTCCCTAACTTTCTATCCTGCTATCTCATTACATCTCTATCTCCCTATATCTCTATTTATCTCTCTCTAACTTTCTAACCTGCTCTCTCATTACCTCTCTGTCTCCCTATATCTCTATTTATCACCCTCTAACTTTCCATCCTGCGAACTCATTACCTCTCAATCTCCCTATATCTCTATTTATCGCCCTTTAACTTTCTATCCTGCTATCTCATTACCTCTCTATTTCCCTATATCTCTATTTATCTCTCTCTAACTTTCTATCTTGCTCTCTCATTACCTCTCTACCTCCCTATATCTCTATTTATTTCTCTCTATCTTTCGATCCTGCTATCCCATTACCTCTCTATCTCCCAATATCTCTATTTATCTCTCTATAATTTTCCATCCAGCTATTCATTGCCTCTCTATCTCCCCATATCTCTATTTATCTGTCTCTAATTTTCTATCCTGGTATCTCATTAACTCTCTATCTCCCTCTTTCTCTATTTATCTCTCTCTAACTTTCTATCCTGCCAACTCATTCCCTCTCTATCTCCCTATATCTCTATTTATTCCTCTCTACTCTCGATCCTGCTATCTCATTACATCTATATCTCCCTATATCTCTATTTATCTCTCTCTAACTTTCTATCCTGCTATCTCATTACCTCTCTATCTCCCTCTAACTCTATTCATCTCTCTCTAATTTTCTATCCCTCTATTTCATTTCCTCTCTATTTCCCTATATCTCTATTTACCTCTTTCTACCTTTCTATCCTGCTCTCTCTTTAACTCTCTATCTCCCTAAATCTCTATTTGCCTCGCTCTAACTTTCTATCCTGCTCTCTCATTACCTCTCTAACTCCCTATATCTAAACTTATCTCTCTCTAACATTCTATCCTGCTATCTCATTAACTATCTTTCTCCCTATATCTCTATTTATCTCTCTCTAATTTTCTATCCTGCTATTCATTGCCTCTCTATCTCCCTGTATCTCTATTTTTCTCTCTCTAATTTTCTATCCTGGTATCTCATTACCTCTCTATCTCCCTATATCTCTATTTATCTCTCTCTAACATTCTAACCTGCTATCTCATTACCTTTCTCCCTATATCTCTATATATCTCTCTCTAATTTTCTATCCTGCTATTCATTGCCTCTCTATCTCCCTGTATCTCTATTTATCTCTCTCTAATTTTCTATCTGGTATCTCATTACGTCTCTATCTCCCTATATCTCCATTGATCTCTCTCTAACTTTCTATCCTGCTCTCTCATTACCTCTCTATATCCATATATATCTATATATCACCCTCTAACTTTCTATCCTGCTATCTCAGTACCTCTCAATCTCCCTATATCTCTATTTATCGCCCTTTAACTTTCTATCCTGCTATCTCATTACCTCTCTATCTCCCTCTAACTCTATTTATCTCTGTCTAATTTTCTATCCTTCTATTTCATTACCTCTCTATTTCCCTATATCTCTATTTACCTCTTTCTACCTTTCTATCCTGCTATTTCTTTAACTCTCTATCTCCCTAAATCTCTATTTATCTCGCTCTAACTTTCTATCCTGCTCTCTCATTACCTCTCTATCTCCCTATATCTAAACTTATCTCTCTCTAACATTCTATCCTGCTATCTCATTAACTATCTTTCTCCCTATATCTCTATTTATCTCTCTCTAATTTTCTATCCTGATATTCATTGCCTCTCTATCTCCCTGTATCTCTATTTTTCTCTTTCTAATTTTCTATCCTGGTATCTCATTACCTCTCTATCTCCCTATATCTCTATTTATCTCTCTCTAACATTCTAACCAGCTATCTCATTACCTTTCTCCCTATATCTCTATATATCTCTCTCTGATTTTCTATCCAGCTATTCATTGCCTCTCTATCTCCCTGTATCTCTATATATCTCTCTAATTTTCTATCCTCGTATCTCATTACGTCTCTATCTCCCTATATCTCTATTGATCTCTCTCTAACTTTCTATCCTGCTCTCTCATTACCTCTCTATATCCATATATCTCTATATATCACCCTCTAACTTTCTAACCTGCTATCTCAGTACCTCTCAATCTCCCTATATCTCTATTTATCGCCCTTTAACTTTCTATCCTGCTATCTCATTACCTCTCTATCTCCCTATATTTCTATTTATCGCCCTTTAACTTTCTATCCTGCTATCTCACTAACTCCCTATCTCCCTTTATCTCTATTTACCTCTCTCTAACTTTTTATCCTGCTATCTCTTTACCTCTCTACCTCCCTATATCTCTATTTATCGCCCTCTAATTTACTATCCTGCCAACTCATTACCTCTCAATCTCCCTATATGTCTATTTATATCTCTCTATCTTTCTATCCTTCTATCTCATTAACTCTCTATATCCCTCTAACTCTATTTATCTCTCTCTAATTTTCTATCCTTCTATTTCATTACCTCTCTATTTCCCTATATCTCTATTTACTCTTTCTACCTTTCTATCCTGCTATTTCTTTAACTCTCTATCTCCCTAAATCTCTATTTATCTCGCTCTAACTTTCTATCCTGCTCTCTCATTACCTCTCTATCTCCCTATATCTATACTTATCTCTCTCTAATTTTCTATCCTGCTATTCATTGCAACTCTATCTCCCTGCATTCTATTTTTCTCTCTCTAATTTTCTAACCTGGTATCTCATTAGGTCTCTATCTCCCTATATCTTTATTGATCTCTCTCTAACTTTCTATCCTGCTCTCTCATTACCACTCTATCTCCCTATATCTCTATTTATCACTCTTTAACTTTCTATCCTGCTAACTCATTACCTCTCAATCTCCTTATATCTCTATTTATCGCCCTTTAACTTTCTATCCTGCTATCTCATTACCTCTCAATCTCACTATATCTCTATTTATCGCCCTTTAACTTTCTATCCTGCTATCTCATTACATCTCTATCTCCCTATATTTCTATTTATCGCCCTTTAACTTTCTATCCTGCTATCTCATTAACTCCCTATCTCCCTATATCTCTATTTACCTCTCTCTAACTTTTTATCCTGTTATCTCTTTACCTCTCTACCTCCCTATATCTCTATTTATCGCCCCCTAATTTTCTATCCTGCCAACTCATTACCTCTCAATCTCCCTATATCTCTATTTATCTCTCTCTAACTTTCTTTCTTGCTATCTCATTACATCTCTATCTCCTTATATCTCTATTTATATCTCTCTGACTTTCTCTCCTGCTATCTCATTACCTCTCTATCTCCCTATATCTCTATTTATTTCTCTCTATCTCTCGATCCTGCTATCCCATTACCTCTCAATCTCCCTATATCTCTATTTACCTCTCTCTATTTTTCTATCCAGCTATCTATTTACCTCTCTAATTCCCTTTATCTCTATTTATCTCTCTCTAATTTTCTATCCTGCTATTTCATTACCTCTCTATCTCCCTAAATCTCTATTTGCCTCTCTCTAACTTTCTATCCTGCTATCTCATTACATCTCTATCTCCCTATATCTCTATTTATTTCTCTCTAACTTTCTATCCTGCTATCTCATTAACTCTCTATCTCCCTATAACTCTATTTATCTCTCTCTAATTTTCCATCCTGCTACTTCATTTTCTCTCTATTTCCCTATTTCTCTATTTACCTCTTTCTACCTTTCTATCCTGCTCTCCCTTTAACACTCTATCTCCCTATATCTCTATTTATCTCTCTCTAATTTTCTATCCTGCTATTCATTGCCTCTCTATCTCCCTATATCTCTATTTATCTCTCTCTAATTTTCTATCCTCGTATCTCATTACGTCTCTATCTCCTTATATCTTTATTGATCTCTCTCTAACTTTCTATCCTGCTCTCTCATTACCAATCTATCTCCCTATATCTCTATTTATCACCCTTTAACTTTCTATCCTGCTATCTCATTACCTCCCAATCTCCTTATTTCTCTATTTATCGCCCTTTAACTTTCTATCCTGCTATCTCATTACCTCTCAATCTCCCTATATCTCTATTTATCGCCCATTAACATTCTATCCTGCTATCTCATTACCTCTCTATCTCCCTATATTTCTATTTATCGCCCTTTAACTTTCTATCCTGCTATCTCATTAACTCCCTATCTCCCTATATCTCTATTTACCTCTCTCTAACTTTTTATCCTGCTATCTCTTTACCTCTCTATCTCCCTATATCTCTATTTATCGCCCCTAATTTTCTATCCTGCCAACTCATTACCTCTCTATCTCCCTATATCTCTATTTATCTCTATCTAACTTTCTATCCTGCTATTTCATTACCTCTCTATCTCCCTATTTCTCTATGTACCTCTTTCTACCTTTCTATCCTGCTATCTCATTACCTCTCTATCTCCCTATGTCCCTATTTATCTCTCTCTAACTTTCTATCCTGCTCTCTCATTACCTCTCTATCTCCCTTTATCTATACTTATCTCTCTCTAACATTCTATCCTGCTATCTCATTACCTATCTTTCTCCCTATATCTCTATTTATCTCTCTCTCTTTTTCTATCCTGCGAACTCATTGCCTCTCTATCTACCTATATCTCTATTCATCTCTCTCTAACTTTCTATCCTGCTCTCTCATTACCTCTCTATCTCCCTATATGTTATTTATCGACATTTAACTTTCTATCCTGCTATCTCATTAACTCCCTATCTCCCTATATCTCTATTTACTTCTCTCTAACTTTTTATCCTGCTATCTCATTAAATCCCTATCATCCTATATCTCTACTTACCTCTCTCTATTTTTCTATCCAGCTATCTCATTACCTCTCTATCTCCCTATATCTCTTTTCCTCTCTCTCTAAATTTCTATCCTGCTATCTCATTCCCTCTCAATCTCCCTATATCTCTATTTATCGACTTCTAATTTTTTATCCTGCTATCTCATTACCTCTCTATCTCCCTATATCTCTATATATTTATCTATCTTTCGATCCTGCTATCTCATTACCTCTCTATCTCCCTATATCTCTATTTATTTCTCTCTATCTCTCGATCCTGCTATCCCATTACCTCTCAATCTCCCTATATCTCTATTTATCTCTCTCTAATTTTCTATCCTGCTATTTCATTACCTCTCTATCTCCCTAAATCTCTATTTGCCTCTCCCTAACTTTCTATCCTGCTATCTCATTACATCTCTATCTCCCTATATCTCTATTTATCTCTCTCTAACTTTCTAACCTGCTCTCTCATTACCTCTCTGTCTCCCTATATCTCTATTTATCACCCTCTAACTTTCCATACTGAGAACTCATTACCTCTCAATCTCCCTATATCTCTATTTATCGCCCTTTAACTTTCTATCCTGCTATCTCATTACCTCTCTATTTCCCTATATCTCTATTTATCTCTCTCTAACTTTCTATCTTGCTCTCTCATTACCTCTCTACCTCCCTATATCTCTATTTATTTCTCTCTATCTCTCGATCCTGCTATCCCATTACCTCTCTATCTCCCAATATCTCTATTTATCTCTCTATAATTTTCCATCCAGCTATTCATTGCCTCTCTATCTCCCCATATCTCTATTTATCTGTCTCTAATTTTCTATCCTGGTATCTCAT
Organism: Carcharodon carcharias; assembly: GCF_017639515.1. Lineage (NCBI taxonomy): Eukaryota > Metazoa > Chordata > Chondrichthyes > Lamniformes > Lamnidae > Carcharodon > Carcharodon carcharias. The sequence goes on from NW_024470843.1 coordinate 768,087, forward strand.
TAACTCTCTATCTCCCTCTTTGTCTATTTATCTCTCTCTAACTTTCTATCCTGCCAACTCATTCCCTCTCTATCTCCCTATATCTCTATTTATTCCTCTCTACTCTCGATCCTGCTATCTCATTACATCTATATCTCCCTATATCTCTATTTATCTCTCTCTAACTTTCTATCCTGCTATCTCATTACCTCTCTATCTCCCTCTAACTCTATTTATCTCTCTCTAATTTTCTATCCCTCTATTTCATTTCCTCTCTATTTCCCTATATCTCTATTTACCTCTTTCTACCTTTCTATCCTGCTCTCTCTTTAACTCTCTATCTCCCTAAATCTCTATTTGTCTCGCTCTAACTTTCTATCCTGCTCTCTCATTACCTCTCTAACTCCCTATATCTAAACTTATCTCTCTCTAACATTCTATCCTGCTATCTCATTAACTATCTTTCTCCCTATATCTCTATTTATCTCTCTCTAATTTTCTATCCTGCTATTCATTGCCTCTCTATCTCCCTGTATCTCAATTTTTCTCTCTCTAATTTTCTATCCTGGTATCTCATTACCTCTCTATCTCCCTATATCTCTATTTATCTCTCTCTAACATTCTAACCTGCTATCTCATTACCTTTCTCCCTATATCTCTATATATCTCTCTCTAATTTTCTATCCTGCTATTCATTGCCTCTCTATCTCCCTGTATCTCTATTTATCTCTCTCTAATTTTCTATCTGGTATCTCATTACGTCTCTATCTCCCTATATCTCCATTGATCTCTCTCTAACTTTCTATCCTGCTCTCTCATTACCTCTCTATATCCATATATATCTATATATCACCCTCTAACTTTCTATCCTGCTATCTCAGTACCTCTCAATCTCCCTATATCTCTATTTATCGCCCTTTAACTTTCTATCCTGCTATCTCATTACCTCTCTATCTCCCTATATTTCTATTTATCGCCCTTTAACTTTCTATCCTGCTTTCTCACTAACTCCCTATCTCCCTATATCTCTATTTACCTCTCTCTAACTTTTTATCCTGCTATATCTTTACCTCTCTACCTCCCTATATCTCTATTTATCGCCCCCTAATTTACTATCCTGCCAACTCATTACCTCTCAATCTCCCTATATGTCTATTTATATCTCTCTAACTTTCCATCCTGCTATCTCATTACCTCTCTATCTCCCTCTAACTCTATTTATCTCTCTCTAATTTTCTATCCTTCTATTTCATTACCTCTCTATTTCCCTATATCTCTATTTACCTCTTTCTACCTTTCTATCCTGTTATTTCTTTAACTCTCTATCTCCCTAAATCTCTATTTATCTCGCTCTAACTTTCTATCCTGCTCTCTCATTACCTCTCTATCTCCCTATATCTAAACTTATCTCTCTCTAACATTCTATCCTGCTATCTCATTAACTATCTTTCTCCCTATATCTCTATTTATCTCTCTCTAATTTTCTATCCTGATATTCATTGCCTCTCTATCTTCCTGTATCTCTATTTTTCTCTTTCTAATTTTCTATCCTGGTATCTCATTACCTCTCTATCTCCCTATATCTCTATTTATCTCTCTCTAACATTCTAACCAGCTATCTCATTACCTTTCTCCCTATATCTCTATATATCTCTCTCTAATTTTCTATCCTGCTATTCATTGCCTCTCTATCTCCCTGTATCTCTATATATCTCTCTAATTTTCTATCCTCGTATCTCATTACGTCTCTATCTCCCTATATCTCTATTGATCTCTCTCTAACTTTCTATCCTGCTCTCTCATTACCTCTCTATATCCATATATCTCTATATATCACCCTCTAACTTTCTAACCTGCTATCTCAGTACCTCTCAATCTCCCTATATCTCTATTTATCGCCCTTTAACTTTCTATCCTGCTATCTCATTACCTCTCTATCTCCCTATATTTCTATTTATCGCCCTTTAACTTTCTATCCTGCTATCTCACTAACTCCCTATCTCCCTTTATCTCTATTTACCTCTCTCTAACTTTTTATCCTGCTATCTCTTTACCTCTCTACCTCCCTATATCTCTATTTATCGCCCTCTAATTTACTATCCTGCCAACTCATTACCTCTCAATCTCCCTATATGTCTATTTATATCTCTCTATCTTTCTATCCTTCTATCTCATTAACTCTCTATATCCCTCTAACTCTATTTATCTCTGTCTAATTTTCTATCCTTCTATTTCATTACCTCTCTATTTCCCTATATCTCTATTTACCTCTTTCTACCTTTCTATCCTGCTATTTCTTTAACTCTCTATCTCCCTAAATCTCTATTTATCTCGCTCTAACTTTCTATCCTGCTCTCTCATTACCTCTCTATCTCCCTATATCTATACTTATCTCTCTCTAATTTTCTATCCTGCTATTCATTGCAACTCTATCTCCCTGCATTCTATTTTTCTCTCTCTAATTTTCTAACCTGGTATCTCATTACGTCTCTATCTCCCTATATCTTTATTGATCTCTCTCTAACTTTCTATCCTGCTCTCTCATTACCACTCTATCTCCCTATATCTCTATTTATCACCCTTTAACTTTCTATCCTGCTAACTCATTACCTCTCAATCTCCTTATATCTCTATTTATCGCCCTTTAACTTTCTATCCTGCTATCTCATTACCTCTCAATCTCACTATATCTCTATTTATCGCCCTTTAACTTTCTATCCTGCTATCTCATTACCTCTCTATCTCCCTATATTTCTATTTATCGCCCTTTAACTTTCTATCCTGCTATCTCATTAACTCCCTATCTCCCTATATCTCTATTTACCTCTCTCTAACTTTTTATCCTGTTATCTCTTTACCTCTCTACCTCCCTATATCTCTATTTATCGCCCCCTAATTTTCTATCCTGCCAACTCATTACCTCTCAATCACCCTATATCTCTATTTATCTCTCTCTAACTTTCTTTCTTGCTATCTCATTACATCTCTATCTCCTTATATCTCTATTTATATCTCTCTGACTTTCTCTCCTGCTATCTCATTACCTCTCTATCTCCCTATATCTCTATTTATTTCTCTCTATCTCTCGATCCTGCTATCCCATTACCTCTCAATCTCCCTATATCTCTATTTACCTGTCTCTATTTTTCTATCCAGCTATCTATTTACCTCTCTAATTCCCTTTATCTCTATTTATCTCTCTCTAATTTTCTATCCTGCTATTTCATTACCTCTCTATCTCCCTTTATCTCTATTTGCCTCTCTCTAACTTTCTATCCTGCTATCTCATTACATCTCTATCTCCCTATATCTCTATTTATTTCTCTCTAACTTTCTATCCTGCTATCTCATTAACTCTCTATCTCCCTATAACTCTATTTATCTCTCTCTAATTTTCCATCCTGCTACTTCATTTTCTCTCTATTTCCCTATTTCTCTATTTACCTCTTTCTACCTTTCTATCCTGCTCTCCCTTTAACACTCTATTTCCCTATATCTCTATTTATCTCTCCCTAATTTTCTATCCTGCTATTCATTGCCTCTCTATCTCCCTATATCTCTATTTATCTCTCTCTAATTTTCTATCCTCGTATCTCATTACGTCTCTATCTCCCTATATCTTTATTGATCTCTCTCTAACTTTCTATCCTGCTCTTTCATTACCACACTATCTCCCTATATCTCTATTTATCACCCTTTAACTTTCTATCCTGCTAACTCATTACCTCTCAATCTCTTTATATCTCTATTTATCGCCCTTTAACTTTCTATCCTGCTATCTCATTACCTCTCAATCTCCCTATATCTCTATTTATCGCCCTTTAACTTTCTATCCTGCTATCTCATTACCTCTCTATCTCCCTATATTTCTATTTATCGCCCTTTAACTTTCTATCCTGCTATCTCATTAACTCCCTATCTCCCTATATCTCTATTTACCTCTCTCTAACTTTTTATCCTGTTATCTCTTTACCTCTCTACCTCCCTATATCTCTATTTATCGCCCCCTAATTTTCTATCCTGCCAACTCATTACCTCTCAATCTCCCTATCTCTCTATTTATCTCTCTCTAACTTTCTTTCTTGCTATCTCATTACATCTCTATCTCCCTATATCTCTATTTACCTCTCTCTATTTTTCTATCCAGCTGTCTCATTACCTCTCTATCTCCCTATATCTCTATTCCTCTCTCTCTAACTTTCTATCCTGCTATCTCATTACCTCTATATTTCCCTTAATCTCTATTTACCTCTCTCTAATTTTCTATCCTGCTCTCTCTTTACCTCTCAATCTCCCTATATCTCTATTTATCGACTTCTAATTTTCTATTATGCTATCTCATTACCTAACTATCTCCCTATATCTCTATATATTTCTCTATCTTTCGATCCTGCTATCTCATTTCCACTCCATTTCCCTATATCTCTATTTATTTCTCTCTATCTCTCGATCCTGCTATCCCATTACCTCTCTATCTCCCTATATCTCTATTTACCTCTCTCTATTTTTCTATCCAGCTATCTATTTACATCTCTATCTCCCTATATCTCTATTCCTCTCTCTCTAAGTTTCTATCCTGCTATCTCATTATCTCTCTATTTCCCTTTATCTCTATTTATCTCTCTCTAATTTTCTATCCTGCTATTTCATTTTCTCTCTATCTCCCTTTATCTCTATTTCTCTCTCTCTAACTTTCTATCCTGCTATCTCATTAACTCTCCATCTCCCTATCACTCTATTTATCTCTCTCTAATTTTCTATCCTGCTATTTCATTACCTCTCTACTTCCCTATTTCTCAATTTACCTCTTCCTATTTATCTATTCTGCTCTCTCTTACCTCTCTATCTCCCTATATCTCTATTTGTCTCTCTCTAACTTTCTATCCTGCGATCTCATTACCTCTCTATCTCCCTATATCTCTATTTATCTCTCTCTAACTTTCTATATAGTTATCTCATTACATCTCTATCTCCCTATATCTCTGTTTATCTCTCTCTAACTTTCTATCCCGCTATCTCATTAACTCTCTATCTCCCTATAACTCTATTTATCTCTCTCTAATTTTCTATCCTGCTATTTCATTATCTCTCTATTTCCCTATTTCTCTAATTACCTCTTTATACCTTTCTATCCTTCTCTCTCTTTAATTCTCTATCTCCCTATATGTCTATTTATATCTCTCTAACTTTCTATCCTGCTATCTCATTACCTCTCTATCTCCCTCTAACTCTATTTATCTCTCTCTAATTTTCTATCCTTCTATTTCATTACCTCTCTATTTCCCTATATCTCTATTTACCTCTTTCTACCTTTCTATCCTGCTATTTCTTTAACTCTCTATCTCCCTAAATCTCGATTTATCTCGCTCTAACTTTCTATCCTGCTCTCTCATTACCTCTCTATCTCCCTATATCTATACTTATCTCTCTCTAATTTTCTATCCTGCTATTCATTGCCTCTCTATCTCCCTGTATCTCTATTTTTCTCTCTCTAATTTTCTATCCTGGTATCTCATTACCTCTCTATCTCCCTATATCTCTATTTATCTCTCTCTAACTTTCTATCCTGCTCTTTCATTACCTCTCTACCTCCCTATATCTATACTTATCTCTCTCTAACATTCTATCCTGCTATCTCATTACCTATCTTTCTCCCAATATCTCTATTTATCTCCCTCTAATTTTCCATCCAGCTATTCATTGCCTCTCTATCTCATTATCTCTATTTATCTGTCTCTAATTTTCTATCCTGGTATCTCATTAACTCTCTATCTCCCTCTTTCTCTATTTATCTCTCTCTAACTTTCTATCCTGCCAACCCATTCCCTCTCTATCTCCCTATATCTCTATTTATTCCTCTCTACTCTCGATCCTGCTATCTCATTACATCTATATCTCCCTATATCTCTATTTATCTCTCTCTAAATTTCTTTCCTGCTATCTCATTACATCTCTATCTCCCTATATCTCTATTTATCTCTCTCTAACTTTCTATCCTGCTATCTCATTACCTCTCTATCTCCTTCTAACTCTATTTATCTCTCTATAATTTTCTATCCTGCTATTTCATTACCTCTATATTTCCCTATATCTCTATTTACCTCTTTCTACCTTTCTATCCTGCTCTCTCTTTCACTCTCTATCTCCCTAAATCTCTATTTGTCTCGCTCTAACTTTCTATCCTGCTCTCTCATTACCTCTCTATCTCCCTATATCTAAACTTATCTCTCTCTAACATTCTATCCTGCTATCTCATTAACTATCTTTCTCCCTATATCTCTATTTATCTCTCTCTAATTTTCTATCCTGCTATTCATTGCCTCTCTATCTCCCTGTATCTCTATTTTTCAATCTCTAATTTTCTATCCTGGTATCTCATTACCTCTCTATCTCCCTATATCTCTATTTATCTCTCTCTAACATTCTAACCTGCTATCTCATTACCTTTCTCCCTATATATCTATATATCTCTCTCTAATTTTCTATCCTGCTATTCATTGCCTCTCTATCTCCCTGTATCTCTATTTATCTCTCTCTAATTTTCTATCTGGTATCTCATTACGCCTCTATCTCCCTATATCTCCATTGATCTCTCTCTAACTTTCTATCCTGCTCTCTCATTACCTCTCTATATCCATATATCTCTATTTATCGCCCTTTAACTTTCTATCCTGCTATCTCATTACCTCTCTATCTCCCTATATTTCTATTTAACGCCCTTTAACTTTCTATCCTGCTATCTCACTAACTCCCTATCTCCCTATATCTCTATTTACCTCTCTCTAACTTTTTATCCTGCTATCTCTTTACCTCTCTACCTCCCTATATCTCTATTTATCGCCCCCTAATTTACTATCCTGCCAACTCATTACCTCTCAATCTCCCTATATGTCTATTTATATCTCTCTAACTTTCTATCCTGCTATCTCATTAACTCTCTATCTCCCTCTAACTCTATTTATCTCTCTGTAATTTTCTATCCTTCTATTTCATTACCTCTCTATTTCCCTATATCTCTATTTACCTCTTTCTACCTTTCTATCCTGCTATTTCTTTAACTCTCTATCTCCCTAAATCTCTATTTATCTCGCTCTAACTTTCTATCCTGCTCTCTCATTACCTCTCTATCTCCCTATATCTAAACTTATCTCTCTCTAACATTCTATCCTGCTATCTCATTAACTATCTTTCTCCCTATATCTCTATTTATCTCTCTCTAATTTTCTATCCTGCTATTCATTGCCTCTCTCTCTCCCTGTATCTCTATTTTTCTCTCTCTAATTATCTATCCTGGTATCTCATTACCTCTCTATCTACCTATATCTCTATTTATCTCTCTCTAACATTCTAACCTGCTATCTCATTACCTTTCTCCCTATATCTCTATATATCTCTCTCTAATTTTCTATCCTGCTATTCATTGCCTCTCTATCTCCCTGTATCTCTATTTATCTCTCTCTAATTTTCTATCTGGTATCTCATTACGTCTCTATCTCCCTATATCTCCATTGATCTCTATCTAACTTTCTATCCTGCTCTCTCATTACCTCTCTATATCCATATATCTCTATATATCACCCTCTAACTTTCTATCCTGCTATCTCATTACCTCTCAATCTCCCTATATCTCTATTTACCTCTCTCTAACTTTTTATCCTGCTATCTCATTACCTCTCTATCTCCCTATATTTCTATTTATCGCCCTTTAACTTTCTATCCTGCTATCTCATTAACTCCCTATCTCCCTATATCTCTATTTACCTCTCTCTAACTTTTTATCCTGCTATCTCTTTACCTCTCTACCTCCCTATATCTCTATTTATCGCCCCCTAATTTTCTATCCTGCCAACTCATTACCTCTCAATCTCCCTATATCTCTATTTATCTCTCTCTAACTTTCTTTCTTGCTATCTCATTACATCTCTATCTCCCTATATCTCTATTTATATCTCTCTGACTTTCTATCCTGCTATCTCATTACCTCTCTATCTCCCTCTAACTCTATTTATCTCTCTCTAATTTTCTATCCTTCTATTTCATTACCTCTCTATTTCCCTATATCTCTATTTACCTCTTTCTACCTTTCTATCCTGCTATTTCTTTAACTCTCTATCTCCCTAAATCTCTATTTATCTCGCTCTAACTTTCTATCCTGCTCTCTCATTACCTCTCTATCTCCCTATATCTAAACTTATCTCTCTCTAAAATTCTATCCTGCTATCTCATTAACTATCTTTCTCCCTATATCTCTATTTATCTCTCTCTAATTTTCTATCCTGCTATTCATTGCCTCTCTATCTCCCTGTATCTCTATTTTTCTCTCTCTAATTTTCTATCCTGGTATCTCATTACCTCTCTATCTCCCTATATCTCTATTTATCTCTCTCTAACATTCTAACCAGCTATCTCATTACCTTTCTCCCTATATCTCTATATATCTCTCTCTAATTTTCTATCCTGCTATTCATTGCCTCTCTATCTCCCTGTATCTCTATTTATCTCTCTCTAATTTTCTATCCTCGTATCTCATTACGTCTCTATCTCCCTATATCTCTATTGATCTCTCTCTAACTTTCTATCCTGCTCTCTCATTACCTCTCTATATCCATATATCTCTATATATCACCCTCTAACTTTCTATCCTGCTATCTCAGTACCTCTCAATCTCCCCATATCTCTATTTATCGCCCTTTAACTTTCTATCCTGTTATCTCATTACCTCTCTATCTCCCTATATTTCTATTTATCGCCCTTTAACTTTCTATCCTGCTATCTCACTAACTCCCTATCTCCCTTTATCTCTATTTACCTCTCTCTAACTTTAAATCCTGCTATCTCTTTACCTCTCTACCTCCCTATATCTCTATTTATCGCCCCCTAATTTACTATCCTGCCAACTCATTACCTCTCAATCTCCCTATATGTCTATTTATATCTCTCTAACTTTCTATCCTTCTATCTCATTAACTCTCTATATCCCTCTAACTCTATTTATCTCTGTCTAATTTTCTATCCTTCTATTTCATTAACTCTCTATTTCCCTATATCTCTATTTACCTCTTTCTACCTTTCTATCCTGCTATTTCTTTAACTCTCTATCTCCCTAAATCTCTATTTATCTCGCTCTAACTTTCTATCCTGCTCTCTCATTACCTCTCTATCTCCCTATATCTATACTTATCTCTCTCTAATTTTCTATCCTGCTATTCATTGCAACTCTATCTCCCTGCATCTCTATTTTTCTCTCTCTAATTTTCTATCCTGGTATCTCATTACGTCTCTATCTCCCTATATCTTTATTGATCTCTCTCTAACTTTCTATCCTGCTCTCTCATTACCACTCTATCTCCCTATATCTCTATTTATCGCCCTTTAACTTTCTATCCTGCTATCTCATTACCTCTCAATCTCCCTATATCTCTATTTATCACCCTTTAACTTTCTATCCTGCTAACTCATTACCTCTCAATCTCCTTATATCTCTATTTATCGACCTTTAACTTTCTATCCTGCTATCTCATTACCTCTCAATCTCCCTATATCTCTATTTATCGCCCTTTAACTTTCTATCCTGCTATCTCATTACCTCTCTATCTCCCTATATTTCTATTTATCGCCCTTTAACTTTCTATCCTGCTATCTCATTAACTCCCTATCTCCCTATATCTCTATTTACCTCTCTCTAACTTTTTATCCTGTTATCTCTTTACCTCTCTACCTCCCTATATCTCTATTTATCGCTCCCTAATTTTCTATCCTGCCAACTCATTGCCTCTCAATCTCCCTATATCTCTATTTATCTCTCACTAACTTTCTTTCTTGCTATCTCATTACATCTCTATCTCCCTATATCTCTATTTATATCTCTCTGACTTTCTATCCTGCTATCTCATTACCTCTCTATCTCCCTCTAACTCTATTTATCTCTCTCTAATTTTCTATCCTTCTATTTCATTACCTCTCTATTTCCCTATATCTCTATTTACCTCTTTCTACCTTTCTATCCTGCTATCTCGTTAACTCTCTATCTCTCTAAATCCCTATTTGTCTCGCTCTAACTTTCTATACTGCTCTCTCATTACCTCTCTATATCCCTATTTCTATACTTATCTCTCTCTAACATTCTATCCTGCTATCTCATTACCTATCTTTCTCCCTATATCTCTATTTATCTCTCTCTAATTTTCTATCCTGCTATTCATTACATCTCTATCTCCCTATATCTCTATTTATGTCTCTCTAACTTTCTGTCCTGCTATCTCATTACCTCTCAATCTCCCTCTAACTCTATTTATCTGCCTCTAATTTTCTATCCTGCCAACTCATTCCCTCTCTATCTCCCTATATCTCTATTTATTCCTCTCTACTCTCGATCCTGCTATCTCATTACATCTATATCTCCCTATATCTCTATTTATCTCTCTCTAACTTTCTATCCTGCTATCTCATTACCTCTCTATCTCCCTCTAAATCTATTTATCTCTCTCTAATTTTCTATCCTTCTATTTCATTACCTCTCTATTTCCCTATATCTCTATTTACCTCTTTCTACCTTTCTATCCTGCTCTCTCTTTCACTCTCTATCGACCTAAATCTCTATTTGTCTCGCTGTAACTTTCTATCCTGCACACTCATTACCTCTCTATCTCCCTATATCTAAACTTATCTCTCTCTAACATTCTATCCTGCTACCTCATTAACTATCTTTCTCCCTATATCTCTATTTATATCTCTCTAATTTTCTATCCTGCTATTCATTGCCTCTCTATCTCCCTGTATCTCAATTTTTCGCTCTCTAATATTCTATCCTGGTATCTCATTACCTCTCTATCTCCCTATATCTCTATTTATCTCTCTCTAACATTCTATCCTGCTATCTCATTACCTTTCTCCCTATATCTCTATTTATCTCTCTCTAATTTTCCCTCCATCTATTCATTGCCTCTCTATCTCCCCTTATTTCTATTTATCTCTCTCTAAATTTCTATCCTGGTATCTCATTAACTCTCTATCTCCATCTTTATTTATCTCTCTCTAACTTTCTATCCTGCCAACTCATTACCTCTCTATCTACCTATATCTCTATTTATTCCTCTCTATCTCTCGATCCGGCTATCTCATTACTTCTATATCTCCCTATATATCCATTTATCTCTCTCTAACTTTCTATCCTGCTATCTCATTACCTCTCTATCTCCCTCTAATTCTATTTACCCCTCTCTAATTTTCTTTCCTGCTATTTCATTACCTCTCTATTTCCCTATATCTCTATTTACCTCTTTCTACCTTTCTATCCTGCTATTTCTTTAACTCTCTATCTCCCTAAATCTCGATTTATCTCGCTCTAACTTTCTATCCTGCTCTCTCATTACCTCTCTATCTCCCTATATCTATACTTATCTCTCTCTAATTTTCTATCCTGCTATTCATTGCCTCTCTATCTCCCTGTATCTCTATTTTTCTCTCTCTAATTTTCTATCCTGGTATCTCATTACCTCTCTATCTCCCTATATCTCTATTTATCTCTCTCTAACTTTCTATCCTGCTCTCTCATTACCTCTCTACCTCCCTATATCTATACTTATCTCTCTCTAACATTCTATCCTGCTATCTCATTACCTATCTTTCTCCCTATATCTCTATTTATCTCTCTCTAATTTTCCCTCCATCTATTCATTGCCTCTCTATATCCCCTTATTTCTATTTATCTCTCTCTAAATTTCTATCCTGGTATCTCATTAACTCTCTATCTCCCTATTTCTCTGTTTATCTCTCTCTAACTTTCTATCCTGCCAACTCATTACCTCTCTATCTACCTATATCTCTATTTATTCCTCTCTATCTCTCGATCCGGCTATCTCATTACATCTATATCTCCCTATATATCTATTTATCTCTCTCTAAATTTCTTTCCTGCTATCTCATTACATCTCTATCTCCCTATATCTCTATTTATCTCTCTCTAACTTTCTATCCTGCTATCTCATTACCTCGCTATTTCCCTTTATCTCTATTTATCTCTCTCTAATTTTCTATCCTTCTATTTCATTACCTCTCTATTTCCCTATATCTCTATTTACCTCTTTCTACCTTTCTATCCTGCTCTCTCTTTAACTCTCTATCTCCCTAAATCTCTATTTGTCTCGCTCTAACTTTCTATCCTGCTCTTTCATTACCTCTCTATCTCCCTATATCTAAACTTATCTCTCTCTAACATTCTATCCTGCTATCTCATTAACTATCTTTCTCCCTACATCTCTATTTATCTCTCTCTAATTTTCTATCCTGCTATTCATTGCCTCTCTATCTCCCTGTATCTCTATTTTTCTCTCTCTAATTTTCTATCCTGGTATCTCATTACCTCTCTATCTCCCTATATCTCTATTTATCTCTCTCTAACATTCTAACCTGCTATCTCATTACCTTTCTCCCTATATCTCGATATATCTCTCTCTAATTTTCTATCCTGCTATTCATTGCCTCTCTATCTCCCTGTATCTCTATTTATCTCTCTCTAATTTTCTATCTGGTATCTCATTACGTCTCTATCTCCCTATATCTCCATTGATCTCTCTCTAACTTTCTATCCTGCTCTCTCATTACCTCTCTATATCCATATATCTCTATATATCACCCTATAACTTTCTATCCTGCTATCTCAGTACCTCTCAATCTCCCTATATCTCTATTTATCGCCCTTTAACTTTCTATCCTGCTATCTCATTACCTCTCTATATCCCTATATTTCTATTTATCGCCCTTTAACTTTCTATCCTGCTATCTCACTAACTCCCTATCTCCCTATATCTCTATTTACCTCTCTCTAACTTTTTATCCTGCTCTCTCATTACCTCTCTACCTCCCTATATCTATACTTATCTCTCTCTAACATTCTATCCTGCTATCTCATTACCTATCTTTCTCCCAATATCTCTATTTATCTCTCTCTAATTTTCCATCCAGCTATTCATTGCCTCTCTATCTCCCTGTATCTCTATTTTTCTCTCTCTAATTTTCTATCCTGGTATCTCATTACCTCTCTATCTCCCTATATCTCTATTTATCTCTCTCTAACATTCTATCCTGCTATCTCATTACCTTTCTCCCTATATCTCTATTTATCTCTCTCTAATTTTCCCTCCATCTATTCATTGCCTCTCTATCTCCCCTTATTTCTATTTATCTCTCTCTAAATTTCTATCCTGGTATCTCATTAACTCTCTATCTCCCTCTTTCTCTATTTATCTCTCTCTAACTTTCTATCCTTCCAAATCATTACCTCTCTATCTCCCTATATCTCTATTTATTCCTCTCTACTCTCGATCCTGCTATCTCATTACATCTATATCTCCCTATATCTCTATTTATCTCTCTCTAACTTTCCATCCTGCTATCTCATTACCTCTCTATCTCCCTCTAACTCTATTTATCTCCCTCTAATTTTCTATCCTGCTATTTCATTACCTCTCTATTTCCCTATATCTCTATTTACCTCTTTCTACCTTTCTATCTTGCTATCTCTTTAACTCTCTATCTCCCTAAATCTCTATTTGTCTCGCTCTAACTTTCTATCCTCCTCTCTCATTACCTCTCTATCTCCCTATATCTATACTGATCTCTCCCTAACATTCTATCCTGCTATCTCATTACCTTTCTTTCACCCTATATCTCTATTTATCTCTCTCTAATTTTCTATCCTGCTATTCATTGCCTCTCTATCTCCCTGTATCTCTATTGTTCTCTCTCTAATTTTCTATCCTGGTATCTCATTTCCTCTCCATCTCCCTATATCTCTATTTATCTCTCTCTAACATTCTATCCTGCTATCTCATTACCTTTCTCCCAATATCTCTATTTATCTCTCTCTAATTTTCCATCCAGCTATTCATTGCCTCTCTATCTCCCCGTATCTCTATTTATCTGTCTCTAATTTTCTATCCTGGTCTCTCATTAACTCTCTATCTCCCTATATCTCTATTTATCTCTCTCTAACATTCTATCCTGCTATCTCATTACCTTTCTCCCTATATCTCTATTTATCTCTCTCTAATTTTCCCTCCATCTATTCATTGCCTCTCTATCTCCCCTTATTTCTATTTATCTCTCTATAAATTTCTATCCTGGTATCTCATTAACTCTCTATCTCCCTCTTTCTCTATTTATCTCTCTCTAACTTTCTATCCTGCCAAATCATTACCTCTCTATCTCCCTATATCTCTATTTATTCCTCTCTACTCTCGATCCTGCTATCTCATTACATCTATATCTCCCTATATCTCTATTTATCTCTCTCTAACTTTCCATCCTGCTATCTCATTACCTCTCTATCTCCCTCTAACTCTATTTATCTCCCTCTAATTTTCTAACCTGCTATTTCATTACCTCTCTATTTCCCTATATCTCTATTTACCTCTTTCTACCTTTCTATCTTGCTATCTCTTTAACTCTCTATCGACCTAAATCTCTATTTGTCTCTCTCTAACTTTCTATCCTGCTCTCTCATTACCTCTCTATGTCCCCATATCTATACTTATCTCTCTCTAACATTCTATCCTGCTATCTCATTACCTATCTTTCTCCCTATATCTCTATTTACCTCTTTCTACCTTTCTATCCTGCTATCTCATTACCTCTCTATCTCCCTATATCTCTGTTTATTACTCTCTAATTTTCCATCCAGCTATTCATTGCCTCTCTATCTCCCTGTATCTCTATTTATCTCTCTCTAATTTTCTATCCTAGTATCTCATTAACTGTCTATCTCCCTCTTTCTCGATTTTTCTCTTTCTATCTTTCTATCTTGCTATCTCATTAACTCTCTATCTCACTATATCCCTATTTATCGCCCTCTTACTTTCTATCCTGCTATCTCTTTACCTCTCTATCTCTATATCTCTATTTTTCTCTCTCTCTAACTTCCTATCCTGCTCTCTCTTTACCTCTCAATCTCCCTATATCCCTATTTATCGACTTCTAATTTTCTATCCTGCTCTCTCATTACCTCTCTATCTCCCTATATCTCTATATATTTCTCTATCTTTCGATGCTGCTCTCTCATTACCTATCTATCTTCCTATATAAGTACTTATTTCTCTCTATCTCTCGATCCTGCTATCCCATTACCTCTCTATCTCCCTATGTCTCTTTTTACCTCTCACTATTTTTCTATCCAGCTATCTCATTACCTCTCTATCTCCCTATATCTCTATTCCTTTCTCTCTAACTTCCTATCCTGCTATCTCATTACCTCTCTATTTCCCTTTATCTCTATTTATCTCACTCTAATTTTCTATCCTGCTATTTCATTACCTCTCTATCTCCCTATATCTCTATTTATCTCTCTCTAAATTTCTATCCTGCTATCTCATTAACTCTCTATCTCCCTATAACTCTATTTATCTCTCTCTAATTTTCTATCCTGCTACTTCATTTTCTCTCTATTTCCCTATTTCTCTATTTTCTCCTTTCTACCTTTCTATCCTGCTCTCTCTTTAACGCTCTATCTCCATATATCTCTATCTATCTCTCTCTAATTTTCTATCCTCGTATCTCATTACGTCTCTATCTCCCTATATCTCTATTGATCACTCTCTAACTTTCTATCCTGCTCTCTCATTACCTCTCAATCTTCTTATATCTCTATTTACGCCCTTTAACTTTCTATCCTGCTATCTCATTATCTCCCTATCTCCCTATATCTCTATTTACCTCTCTCTAACTTTTTATCCTGCTATCTCTTTACCTCTCTATCTCCCTATATCTCTATTTATCGCCCCTAATTTTCTATCCTGCCAACTCATTACCTCTCTATCTCCCTATATCTCTATTTATCTCTCTCTAACTTTCTATCCTGCCTACTCATTACCTCTCTATCTCCCTATACCTCTATTTATCTCTCTCTAATTTTCTATCCTGCTATTTCATTACCTCTATCTCCCTGTTTCTCAAATTACCTCTTTCTACCTTTCTATCCTGCTATCTCATTACCTCTCTATCTCCCTATGTCCCTATTTATCTCTCTCTGACTTTCTATCCTGCTCTCTCATTACCTCTCTATCTCCCTTTATCTATACTTATCTCTCTCTAACATTCTATCCTGCTCTCTCATTACCTATCTTTCTCCCTATATCTCTATTTATCTCTCTCTCTTTTTCTATCCTGCGAACTCATTGCCTCTCTATCTACCTATATCTCTATTCATCTCTCTCTAACTTTCTATCCTGCTCTCTCATTACCTCTCTATCTCCCTATATGTTATTTATCGCCACTTAACTTTCTGTCCTGCTATCTCATTAACTCCCTATCTCCCTATATCTCTATTTACCTCTCTCTAACTTTTTATCCTGCTATCTCATTAAATCCCTATCTCCCTATATCTCTACTTACCTCTCTCTATTTTTCTATCCAGCTATCTCATTACCTCTCTATCTCCCTATATCTCCATATATTTATCTATCTTTCGATCCTGCTATCTCATTACCTCTCTATCTCCCTATATCTCTATTTATTTCTCTCTATCTCTCGATCCTGCTATCCCATTACCTCTCCATCTCCCTATATCTCTATTTATCTCTCTCTAATTTTCTATCCTGCTATTTCATTACCTCTCTATCTGCCTTTATCTCTATTTGCCTCTCTCTAACTTTCTATCCTGCTATCTCATTACATCTCTATCTCCCTATATATCTATTTATTTCTCTCTAACTTTCTATCCTGCTATCTCATTAACTCTCTATCTCCCTATAACTCTATTTATCTCTCTCTCATTTTCTATCCTGCGAACTCATTGCCTCTCTATCTACCTATATCTCTATTCTTCTCTCTCTAACTTTCTAACCTGCTCTCTCATTACCTCTCTGTCTCCCTATATCTCTATTTATCACCCTCTAACTTTCTATCCTGCGAACTCATTACCTCTCAATCTCCCTATATCTCTATTTATCGCCCTTTAACTTTCTATCCTGCTATCTCATTACCTCTCTATCTTCCTATATGTTATTTATCGCCATTTAACTTTCTATCCTGCTATCTCATTATCTCCCTATCTCCCTATATCTCTATTTACCTCTCTCTAACTTTTTATCCTGCTATCTCATTAAATCCCTATCTCCCTATATCTCTATTTACCTCTCTCTATTTTTCTATCCAGCTATCTCATTACCTCTCTATCTCCCTATATCTCTATTCCTCTCTCTCTAACTTTCTATCCTGCTATCTCATTACCTCTCAATCTCCCTATATCTCTATTTATCGACTTCTAATTTTTTATCCTGCTATCTTATTACCTCTCTATCTCCCTATATCTCTATATATTTATCTATCTTTCGATCCTGCTATCTCATTACCTCTCTATCTCCCTATATCTCTATTTATTTCTCTCTAACTTTCTATCCTGCTATCTCATTAACTCTCTATCTCCCTATAACTCTATTTATCTCTCTCTAATTTTCCATCCTGCTACTTCATTTTCTCTCTATTTCCCTATTTCTCTATTTACCTCTTTCTACCTTTCTATCCTGCTCTCCCTTTAACACTCTATCTCCCTATATCTCTATTTATCTCTCTCTAATTTTCTATCCTCGTATCTCATTACGTCTCTATCTCCCTATATCTTTATTGATCTCTCTCTAACTTTCTATCCTGCTCTCTCATTACCACTCTATCTCCCTAAATCTCTATTTATCACCCTTTAACTTTCTATCCTGCTAACTCATTACCTCTCAATCTCCTTATATCTCTATTTATCGCACTTTAACATCTATTTGCCTATCTCATTACCTCTCAATCTCCCTATATCTCTATTTACCTCTCTCTAACTTTTTATCCTGCTATCTCATTACCTCTCTATCTCCCTATATTTCTATTTATCGCCCTTTAACTTTCTATCCTGCTATCTCATTAACTCCCTATCTCCCTATATCTCTATTTACCTCTCTCTAACTTTTTATCCTGCTATCTCTTTACCTCTCTACCTCCCTATATCTCTATTTATCGCCCCCTAATTTTCTATCCTGCCAACTCATTACCTCTCAATCTCCCTATATCTCTATTTATCTCTCTCTAACTTTCTTTCTTGCTATCTCATTACATCTCTATCTCCCTATATCTCTATTTATATCTCTCTGACTTTCTATCCTGCTATCTCATTACCTCTCTATCTCCCTCTAACTCTATTTATCTCTCTCTAATTTTCTATCCTTCTATTTCATTACCTCTCTATTTCCCTATATCTCTATTTACCTCTTTCTACCTTTCTATCCTGCTATCTCTTTAACTCTCTATCTCCCTAAATCTCTATTTGTCTCGCTCTAACTTTCTATCCTGCTCTCTCATTACCTCTCTATCTCCCTATATCTCTATTTATCTCTCTCTTACTTTCTATCCTGCTCTCTCGTTACCTCTCTACCTCCCTATATCTATACTTATCTCTCTCTAACATTCTATCCTGCTAGCTCATTACCTATCTTTCTCCCAATATCTCTATTTATCTCTCTCTAATTTTCCATCCAGCTATTCATTGCCTCTCTATCTCCTTGTATCTCTATTTATCTGTCTCTAATTTTCTATCCTGGTATCTCATTAACTCTCTATCTCCCTCTTTCTCTATTTATCTCTCTCTAACTTTCTATCCTGCCAACTCATTCCCTCTCTATCTCCCTATATCTCTATTTATTCCTCTCTACTCTCGATCCTGCTATCTCATTACATCTATATCTCCCTATATCTCTAATTATCTCTCTCTAACTTTCTTTCCTGCTATCTCATTACCTCTCTATCTTCCTCTAACTCTATTTATCTCTCTCTAATTTTCTATCCTGCTATTTCATTACCTCTCTATTTCCCTATATCTCTATTTACCTCTTTCTACCTTTCTATCCTGCTATCTCTTTAACTCTCTATCTCCCTAAATCTCTATTTGTCTCTCTCTAACTTTCTATCCTGCTTTCTCATTACCTCTCTATCTCCCCATATCTATACTTATCTCTCTCTAACATTCTATCGTGCTATCTCATTACATATCTTTCTCCCTATATCTCTGTTTATCTCTCTCTAATTTTCTATCCTGATATTCATTGACTCTCTATCTCCCTGTATCTCTATTTTTCTCTCTCTAATTTTCTATCCTGGTATCTCATTACCTCTCTATCTCCCTATATCTCTATTTATCTCTCTCTAACTTTCTATCCTGCTCTCTCATTACCTCTCTACCTCCCTATATCTATACTTATCTCTCTCTAACATTCTATCCTGCTATCTCATTACCTATCTCTCTCCCAATATCTCTATTTATCTCTCTCTAATTTTCCATCCAGCTATTCATTGCCTCTCTATCTCCCCGTATCTCTATTTATCTCTCACTAACTTTCTATCCTGCTATCTCATTACATCTCTATCTCCCTATAACTCTATTTATCTCTCTCTAACTTTATATCCTGCCAACTCATTCCCTCTCTATCTCCCTATATCTCTATTTTTTCCTCTCTTCTCTTGATCCTGCTATCTCATTACATCTATATCTCCCTATATCTCTATTTCTCTCTCTCTAACTTTCTATCCTGCTATCTCATTACCTCTCTATCTCCCTATATCTCTATTTACCTCTCTCTATTTTTCTATCCAGCTATCTATTTACCTCTCTATTTCCCTTTATCTCTATTTATCTCTATCTAATTTTCTATCCTTCTATTTCATTACCTCTCTATTTCCCTATATCTCTATTTACCTCTTTCTACCTTTCTATCCTGCTCTCTCTTTAACTCTCTATCTCCCTAAATCTCTATTTGTCTCGCTCTAACTTTCTATCCTCCTCTCTCATTACCTCTCTATCTCCCAATATCTATACTGATCTCTCCCTAACATTCTATCCTGCTATCTCATTACCTTTCTTTCAACCTATATCTCTATTTATCTCTCTCTAATTTTCTATCCTGCTATTCATTGCCTCTCTATCTCCCTGTATCTCTATTGTTCTCTCTCTAATTTTCTATCCTGGTATCTCATTTCCTCTCCATCTCCCTATATCTCTATTTATCTCTCTCTAACATTCTATCCTGCTATCTCATTACCTTTCTCCCAATATCTCTATTTATCTCTCTCTAATTTTCCATCCAGCTATTCATTGCCTCTCTATCTCCCCGTATCTCTATTTATCTGTCTCTAATTTTCTATCCTGGTCTCTCATTAACTCTCTATCTCCCTCTTTCTCTGTTTATCTCTCTCTAACTTTCTATCCTGCCAACTCATTACCTCTCTATCTCCCTATATCTCTATTTACCTCTCTCTATTTTTCTATCCAGCTATCTATTTACCTCTCTATTTACCTTTATCTCTATTTATATCTCTCTAATTTTCTATCCTGCTATTTCATTACCTCTCTATCTCCCTTTATCTCTATTTACCTCTCTCTAACTTTCTATCCTTCTATCTCATTACATCTCTATCTCCCTATATCTCCATTTATTTCACTCTAACTTTCTATCCTGCTATCTCATTAACTCTCTAACACCCTAACACTCTATTTATCTTTCTCTAATTTTCTATCCTGCTATTTCATTACCTCTCTATTTCCCTATTTCTCTGTCTACCTCTTTCTATTTTTCTAGCCTGCTCTCTCTTACCTCTCCATCTCCCTATATCTCTATTTGTCTCTCTCTAACTTTCTATCCTGCGATTTCAATACCTCTCTATCTCCCTATATCTCTATTTATCTCTTTCTAACTTTCTATCCTGCTATCTCATTACCTCTCTATCTCCCTATAATTCTATTTATCTCTCTCTAATTTTCTATCCTGCTATTTCAATACTTCTCTATTTCCCTATTTCTCTATTTACCTCTTTATACCTTTCTATCCTGCTATCTCATTACCTCTCTATCTCCCTATATCTCTGTTTATTACTCTCTAATTTTCCATCCAGCTATTCATTGCCTCTCTATCTCCCTGTATCTCTATTTATCTCTCTCTAATTTTCTATCCTAGTATCTCATTAACTGTCTATCTCCCTCTTTCTCGATTTTTCTCTTTCTATCTTTCTATCTTGCTATCTCATTAACTCTCTATCTCACTATATCCCTATTTATCGCCCTCTTACTTTCTATCCTGCTATCTCTTTACCTCTCTATCTCTATATCTCTATTTTTCTCTCTCTCTAACTTCCTATCCTGCTCTCTCTTTACCTCTCAATCTCCCTATATCCCTATTTATCGACTTCTAATTTTCTATCCTGCTCTCTCATTACCTCTCTATCTCCCTATATCTCTATATATTTCTCTATCTTTCGATGCTGCTCTCTCATTACCTATCTATCTTCCTATATAAGTACTTATTTCTCTCTATCTCTCGATCCTGCTATCCCATTACCTCTCTATCTCCCTATGTCTCTTTTTACCTCTCACTATTTTTCTATCCAGCTATCTCATTACCTCTCTATCTCCCTATATCTCTATTCCTTTCTCTCTAACTTCCTATCCTGCTATCTCATTACCTCTCTATTTCCCTTTATCTCTATTTATCTCACTCTAATTTTCTATCCTGCTATTTCATTACCTCTCTATCTCCCTATATCTCTATTTATCTCTCTCTAACTTTCTATCCTGCTATCTCATTAACTCTCTATCTCCCTATAACTCTATTTATCTCTCTCTAATTTTCTATCCTGCTACTTCATTTTCTCTCTATTTCCCTATTTCTCTATTTTCTCCTTTCTACCTTTCTATCCTGCTCTCTCTTTAACGCTCTATCTCCATATATCTCTATCTATCTCTCTCTAATTTTCTATACTCGTATCTCATTACGTCTCTATCTCCCTATATCTCTATTGATCACTCTCTAACTTTCTATCCTGCTCTCTCATTACCTCTCAATCTTCTTATATCTCTATTTACGCCCTTTAACTTTCTATCCTGCTATCTCATTATCTCCCTATCTCCCTATATCTCTATTTACCTCTCTCTAACTTTTTATCCTGCTATCTCTTTACCTCTCTATCTCCCTATATCTCTATTTATCGCCCCTAATTTTCTATCCTGCCAACTCATTACCTCTCTATCTCCCTATATCTCTATTTATCTCTCTCTAACTTTCTATCCTGCCTACTCATTACCTCTCTATCTCCCTATACCTCTATTTATCTCTCTCTAATTTTCTATCCTGCTATTTCATTACCTCTATCTCCCTGTTTCTCAAATTACCTCTTTCTACCTTTCTATCCTGCTATCTCATTACCTCTCTATCTCCCTATGTCCCTATTTATCTCTCTCTAACTTTCTATCCTGCTCTCTCATTACCTCTCTATCTCCCTTTATCTATACTTATCTCTCTCTAACATTCTATCCTGCTCTCTCATTACCTATCTTTCTCCCTATATCTCTATTTATCTTTCTCTCTTTTTCTATCCTGCGAACTCATTGCCTCTCTATCTACCTATATCTCTATTCATCTCTCTCTAACTTTCTATCCTGCTCTCTCATTACCTCTCTATCTCCCTATATGTTATTTATCGCCATTTAACTTTCTATCCTGCTATCTCATTAAATCCCTATCTCCCTATATCTCTACTTACCTCTCTCTATTTTTCTATCCAGCTATCTCATTACCTCTCTATCTCCCTATATCTCCATATATTTATCTATCTTTCGATCCTGCTATCTCATTACCTCTCTATCTCCCTATATCTCTATTTATTTCTCTCTATCTCTCGATCCTGCTATCCCATTACCTCTCCATCTCCCTATATCTCTATTTATCTCTCTCTAATTTTCTATCCTGCTATTTCATTACCTCTCTATCTGCCTTTATCTCTATTTGCCTCTCTCTAACTTTCTATCCTGCTATCTCATTACATCTCTATCTCCCTATATATCTATTTATTTCTCTCTAACTTTCTATCCTGCTATCTCATTAACTCTCTATCTCCCTATAACTCTATTTATCTCTCTCTCATTTTCTATCCTGCGAACTCATTGCCTCTCTATCTACCTATATCTCTATTCTTCTCTCTCTAACTTTCTAACCTGCTCTCTCATTACCTCTCTGTCTCCCTATATCTCTATTTATCACCCTCTAACTTTCTATCCTGCGAACTCATTACCTCTCAATCTCCCTATATCTCTATTTATCGCCCTTTAACTTTCTATCCTGCTATCTCATTACCTCACTATCTTCCTATATGTTATTTATCGCCATTTAACTTTCTATCCTGCTATCTCATTATCTCCCTATCTCCCTATATCTCTATTTACCTCTCTCTAACTTTTTATCCTGCTATCTCATTAAATCCCTATCTCCCTATATCTCTATTTACCTCTCTCTATTTTTCTATCCAGCTATCTCATTACCTCTCTATCTCCCTATATCTCTATTCCTCTCTCTCTAACTTTCTATCCTGCTATCTCATTACCTCTCAATCTCCCTATATCTCTATTTATCGACTTCTAATTTTTTATCCTGCTATCTCATTACCTCTCTATCTCCCTATATCTCTATATATTTATCTATCTTTCGATCCTGCTATCTCATTACCTCTCTATCTCCCTATATCTCTATTTATTTCTCTCTAACTTTCTATCCTGCTATCTCATTAACTCTCTATCTCCCTATAACTCTATTTATCTCTCTCTAATTTTCCATCCTGCTACTTCATTTTCTCTCTATTTCCCTATTTCTCTATTTACCTCTTTCTACCTTTCTATCCTGCTCTCCCTTTAACACTCTATCTCCCTATATCTCTATTTATCTCTCTCTAATTTTCTATCCTGCTATTCATTGCCTCTCTATCTCCCTATATCTCTATTTATCTCTCTCTAATTTTCTATCCTCGTATCTCATTACGTCTCTATCTCCCTATATCTTTATTGATCTCTCTCTAACTTTCTATCCTGCTCTCTCATTACCACTCTATCTCCCTAAATCTCTATTTATCACCCTTTAACTTTCTATCCTGCTAACTCATTACCTCTCAATCTCCTTATATCTCTATTTATCGCACTTTAACATCTATTTTCCTATCTCATTACCTCTCAATCTCCCTATATCTCTATTTACCTCTCTCTAACTTTTTATCCTGCTATCTCATTACCTCTCTATCTCCCTATATTTCTATTTATCGCCCTTTAACTTTCTATCCTGCTATCTCATTAACTCCCTATCTCCCTATATCTCTATTTACCTCTCTCTAACTTTTTATCCTGCTATCTCTTTACCTCTCTACCTCCCTATATCTCTATTTATCGCCCCCTAATTTTCTATCCTGCCAACTCATTACCTCTCAATCTCCCTATATCTCTATTTATCTCTCTCTAACTTTCTTTCTTGCTATCTCATTACTTCTCTGTCTCCCTATATCTCTATTTATATCTCTCTGACTTTCTATCCTGCTATCTCATTACCTCTCTATCTCCCTCTAACTCTATTTATCTCTCTCTAATTTTCTATCCTTCTATTTCATTACCTCTCTATTTCCCTATATCTCTATTTACCTCTTTCTACCTTCCTATCCTGCTATCTCTTTAACTCTCTATCTCCCTAAATCTCTATTTGTCTCGCTCTAACTTTCTATCCTGCTCTCTCATTACCTCTCTATCTCCCTATATCTCTATTTATCTCTCTCTTACTTTCCATCCTGCTCACCCGTTACCTCTCTACCTCCCTATATCTATACTTATCTCTCTCTAACATTCTATCCTGCTATCTCATTACCTATCTTTCTCCCAATATCTCTATTTATCTCTCTCTAATTTTCCATCCAGCTATTCATTGCCTCTCTATCTTCTTGTATCTCTATTTATCTGTCTCTAATTTTCTATCCTGGTATCTCATTAACTCTCTATCTCCCTCTTTCTCTATTTATCTCTCTCTAACTTTCTATCCTGCCAACTCATTCCCTCTCTATCTCCCTATATCTCTATTTATTCCTCTCTACTCTCGATCCTGCTATCTCATTACATCTATATCTCCCTATATCTCTAATTATCTCTCTCTAACTTTCTTTCCTGCTATCTCATTTCCTCTCTATCTTCCTCTAACTCTATTTTTCTCTCTCTAATTTTCTATCCTGCTATTTCATTACCTCTCTATTTCCCTATATCTCTATTTACCTCTTTCTACCTTTCTATCCTGCTATCTCTTTAACTCTCTATCTCCCTAAATCTCTATTTGTCTCTCTCTAACTTTCTATCCTGTTTTCTCATTACCTCTCTATCTCCCCATATCTATACTTATCTCTCTCTAACATTCTATCCTGCTATCTCATTACATATCTTTCTCCCTATATCTCTATTTATCTCTCTCTAATTTTCTATCCTGATATTCATTGCCTCTCTATCTCCCTGTATCTCTATTTTTCTCTCTCTAATTTTCTATCCTGGTATCTCATTACCTCTCTATCTCCCTATATCTCTATTTATCTCTCTCTAACTTTCTATCCTGCTCTCTCATTACCTCTCTACCTCCCTATATCTATACTTATCTCTTTCTAACATTCTATCCTGCTATCTCATTACCTATCTCTCTCCCAATATCTCTATTTATCTCTCTCTAATTTTCCATCCAGCTATTCATTGCCTCTCTATCTCCCCGTATCTCTATTTATCTCTCACTAACTTTCTATCCTGCTATCTCATTACATCTCTATCTCCCTATATCTCTATTTATCTCTCTCTAACTTTATATCCTGCCAACTCATTCCCTCTCTATCTCCCTATATCTCTATTTTTTCCTCTCTTCTCTCGATCCTGCTATCTCATTACATCTATATCTCCCTATATCTCTATTTATCTCTCTCTAACTTTCTATCCTGCTATCTCATTACCTCTCTATCTCCCTATATCTCTATTTACCTCTCTCTATTTTTCTATCCAGCTATCTATTTACCTCTCTATTTCCCTTTATCTCTATTTATCTCTATCTAATTTTCTATCCTTCTATTTCATTACCTCTCTATTTCCCTATATCTCTATTTACCTCTTTCTACCTTTCTATCCTGCTATCTCTTTAACTCTCTATCTCCCTAAATCTCTATTTGTCTCGCTCTAACTTTCTATCCTCCTCTCTCATTACCTCTCTATCTCCCTATATCTATACTGATCTCTCCCTAACATTCTATCCTGCTATCTCATTACCTTTCTTTCACCCTATATCTCTATTTATCTCTCTCTAATTTTCTATCCTGCTATTCATTGCCTCTCTATCTCCCTGTATCTCTATTGTTCTCTCTCTAATTTTCTATCCTGGTATCTCATTTCCTCTCCATCTCCCTATATCTCTATTTATCTCTCTCTAACATTCTATCCTGCTATCTCATTACCTTTCTCCCAATATCTCTATTTATCTCTCTCTAATTTTCCATCCAGCTATTCATTGCCTCTCTATCTCCCCGTATCTCTATTTATCTGTCTCTAATTTTCTATCCTGGTCTCTCATTAACTCTCTATCTCCCTCTTTCTCTGTTTATCTCTCTCTAACTTTCTATCCTGCCAACTCATTACCTCTCTATCTCCCTATATCTCTATTTACCTCTCTCTATTTTTCTATCCAGCTATCTATTTACCTCTCTATTTCCCTTTATCTCTATTTATATCCCTCTAATTTTCTATCCTGCTATTTCATTACCTCTCTATCTCCCTTTATCTCTATTTACCTCTCTCTAACTTTCTATCCTGCTATCTCATTACATCTCTATCTCCCTATATCTCCATTTATTTCTCTCTAACTTTCTATCCTGCTATCTCATTAACTCTCTAACACCCTAACACTCTATTTATCTTTCTATAATTTTCTATCCTGCTATTTCATTACCTCTCTATTTCCCTATTTCTCTGTCTACCTCTTTCTATTTTTCTAGCCTGCTCTCTCTTACCTCTCCATCTCCCTATATCTCTATTTGTCTCTCTCTAACTTTCTATCCTGCGATTTCAATACCTCTCTATTTCCCTATATCTCTATTTATCTCTTTCTAACTTTCTATCCTGCTATCTCATTACCTCTCTATCTCCCTATAATTCTATTTATCTCTCTCTAATTTTCTATCCTGCTATTTCAATACTTCTCTATTTCCCTATTTCTCTATTTACCTCTTTATACCTTTCTATCCTGCTATCTCATTACCTCTCTATCTCCCTATATCTCTGTTTATTACTCTCTAATTTTCCATCCAGCTATTCATTGCCTCTCTATCTCCCTGTATCTCTATTTATCTCTCTCTAATTTTCTATCCTAGTATCTCATTAACTGTCTATCTCCCTCTTTCTCGATTTTTCTCTTTCTATCTTTCTATCTTGCTATCTCATTAACTCTCTATCTCACTATATCCCTATTTATCGCCCTCTTACTTTCTATCCTGCTATCTCTTTACCTCTCTATCTCTATATCTCTATTTTTCTCTCTCTCTAACTTCCTATCCTGCTCTCTCTTTACCTCTCAATCTCCCTATATCCCTATTTATCGACTTCTAATTTTCTATCCTGCTCTCTCATTACCTCTCTATCTCCCTATATCTCTATATATTTCTCTATCTTTCGATGCTGCTCTCTCATTACCTATCTATCTTCCTATATAAGTACTTATTTCTCTCTATCTCTCGATCCTGCTATCCCATTACCTCTCTATCTCCCTATGTCTCTTTTTACCTCTCACTATTTTTCTATCCAGCTATCTCATTACCTCTCTATCTCCCTATATCTCTATTCCTTTCTCTCTAACTTCCTATCCTGCTATCTCATTACCTCTCTATTTCCCTTTATCTCTATTTATCTCACTCTAATTTTCTATCCTGCTATTTCATTACCTCTCTATCTCCCTATATCTCTATTTATCTCTCTCTAAATTTCTATCCTGCTATCTCATTAACTCTCTATCTCCCTATAACTCTATTTATCTGTCTCTAATTTTCTATCCTGCTACTTCATTTTCTCTCTATTTCCCTATTTCTCTATTTTCTCCTTTCTACCTTTCTATCCTGCTCTCTCTTTAACGCTCTATCTCCATATATCTCTATCTATCTCTCTCTAATTTTCTATCCTCGTATCTCATTACGTCTCTATCTCCCTATATCTCTATTGATCACTCTCTAACTTTCTATCCTGCTCTCTCATTACCTCTCAATCTTCTTATATCTCTATTTACGCCCTTTAACTTTCTATCCTGCTATCTCATTATCTCCCTATCTCCCTATATCTCTATTTACCTCTCTCTAACTTTTTATCCTGCTATCTCTTTACCTCTCTATCTCCCTATATCTCTATTTATCGCCCCTAATTTTCTATCCTGCCAACTCATTACCTCTCTATCTCCCTATATCTCTATTTATCTCTCTCTAACTTTCTATCCTGCCTACTCATTACCTCTCTATCTCCCTATACCTCTATTTATCTCTCTCTAATTTTCTATCCTGCTATTTCATTACCTCTATCTCCCTGTTTCTCAAATTACCTCTTTCTACCTTTCTATCCTGCTATCTCATTACCTCTCTATCTCCCTATGTCCCTATTTATCTCTCTCTAACTTTCTATCCTGCTCTCTCATTACCTCTCTATCTCCCTTTATCTATACTTATCTCTCTCTAACATTCTATCCTGCTCTCTCATTACCTATCTTTCTCCCTATATCTCTATTTATCTCTCTCTCTTTTTCTATCCTGCGAACTCATTGCCTCTCTATCTACCTATATCTCTATTCATCTCTCTCTAACTTTCTATCCTGCTCTCTCATTACCTCTCTATCTCCCTATATGTTATTTATCGCCACTTAACTTTCTGTCCTGCTATCTCATTAACTCCCTATCTCCCTATATCTCTATTTACCTCTCTCTAACTTTTTATCCTGCTATCTCATTAAATCCCTATCTCCCTATATCTCTACTTACCTCTCTCTATTTTTCTATCCAGCTATCTCATTACCTCTCTATCTCCCTATATCTCCATATATTTATCTATCTTTCGATCCTGCTATCTCATTACCTCTCTATCTCCCTATATCTCTATTTATTTCTCTCTATCTCTCGATCCTGCTATCCCATTACCTCTCCATCTCCCTATATCTCTATTTATCTCTCTCTAATTTTCTATCCTGCTATTTCATTACCTCTCTATCTGCCTTTATCTCTATTTGCCTCTCTCTAACTTTCTATCCTGCTATCTCATTACATCTCTATCTCCCTATATATCTATTTATTTCTCTCTAACTTTCTATCCTGCTATCTCATTAACTCTCTATCTCCCTATAACTCTATTTATCTCTCTCTCATTTTCTATCCTGCGAACTCATTGCCTCTCTATCTACCTATATCTCTATTCTTCTCTCTCTAACTTTCTAACCTGCTCTCTCATTACCTCTCTGTCTCCCTATATCTCTATTTATCACCCTCTAACTTTCTATCCTGCGAACTCATTACCTCTCAATCTCCCTATATCTCTATTTATCGCCCTTTAACTTTCTATCCTGCTATCTCATTACCTCTCTATCTTCCTATATGTTATTTATCGCCATTTAACTTTCTATCCTGCTATCTCATTATCTCCCTATCTCCCTATATCTCTATTTACCTCTCTCTAACTTTTTATCCTGCTATCTCATTAAATCCCTATCTCCCTATATCTCTATTTACCTCTCTCTATTTTTCTATCCAGCTATCTCATTACCTCTCTATCTCCCTATATCTCTATTCCTCTCTCTCTAACTTTCTATCCTGCTATCTCATTACCTCTCAATCTCCCTATATCTCTATTTATCGACTTCTAATTTTTTATCCTGCTATCTTATTACCTCTCTATCTCCCTATATCTCTATATATTTATCTATCTTTCGATCCTGCTATCTCATTACCTCTCTATCTCCCTATATCTCTATTTATTTCTCTCTAACTTTCTATCCTGCTATCTCATTAACTCTCTATCTCCCTATAACTCTATTTATCTCTCTCTAATTTTCCATCCTGCTACTTCATTTTCTCTCTATTTCCCTATTTCTCTATTTACCTCTTTCTACCTTTCTATCCTGCTCTCCCTTTAACACTCTATCTCCCTATATCTCTATTTATCTCTCTCTAATTTTCTATCCTGCTATTCATTGCCTCTCTATCTCCCTATATCTCTATTTATCTCTCTCTAATTTTCTATCCTCGTATCTCATTACGTCTCTATCTCCCTATATCTTTATTGATCTCTCTCTAACTTTCTATCCTGCTCTCTCATTACCACTCTATCTCCCTAAATCTCTATTTATCACCCTTTAACTTTCTATCCTGCTAACTCATTACCTCTCAATCTCCTTATATCTCTATTTATCGCACTTTAACATCTATTTTCCGATCTCATTACCTCTCAATCTCCCTATATCTCTATTTACCTCTCTCTAACTTTTTATCCTGCTATCTCATTACCTCTCTATCTCCCTATATTTCTATTTATCGCCCTTTAACTTTCTATCCTGCTATCTCATTAACTCCCTATCTCCCTATATCTCTATTTACCTCTCTCTAACTTTTTATCCTGCTATCTCTTTACCTCTCTACCTCCCTATATCTCTATTTATCGCCCCCTAATTTTCTATCCTGCCAACTCATTACCTCTCAATCTCCCTATATCTCTATTTATCTCTCTCTAACTTTCTTTCTTGCTATCTCATTACATCTCTATCTCCCTATATCTCTATTTATATCTCTCTGACTTTCTATCCTGCTATCTCATTACCTCTCTATCTCCCTCTAACTCTATTTATCTCTCTCTAATTTTCTATCCTTCTATTTCATTACCTCTCTATTTCCCTATATCTCTATTTACCTCTTTCTACCTTCCTATCCTGCTAACTCTTTAACTCTCTATCTCCCTAAATCTCTATTTGTCTCGCTCTAACTTTCTATCCTGCTCTCTCATTACCTCTCTATCTCCCTATATCTCTATTTATCTCTCTCTTACTTTCTATCCTGCTCTCTCGTTACCTCTCTACCTCCCTATATCTATACTTATCTCTCTCTAACATTCTATCCTGCTATCTCATTACCTATCTTTCTCCCTCTATCTCTATTTATCTCTCTCTAATTTTCCATCCAGCTATTCATTGCCTCTCTATCTCCTTGTATCTCTATTTATCTGTCTCTAATTTTCTATCCTGGTATCTCATTAACTCTCTATCTCCCTCTTTCTCTATTTATCTCTCTCTAACTTTCTATCCTGCCAACTCATTCCCTCTCTATCTCCCTATATCTCTATTTATTCCACTCTACTCTCGATCTTGCTATCTCATTACATCTCTATCTCCCTATATCTCTAATTATCTCTCTCTAACTTTCTTTCCTGCTATCTCATTACCTCTCTATCTTCCTCTAACTCTATTTATCTCTCTCTAATTTTCTATCCTGCTATTTCATTACCTCTCTATTTCCCTATATCTCTATTTACCTCTTTCTACCTTTCTATCCTGCTATCTCTTTAACTCTCTATCTCCCTAAATCTCTATTTGTCTCTCTCTAACTTTCTATCCTGCTTTCTCATTACCTCTCTATCTCCCCATATCTATACTTATCTCTCTCTAACATTCTATCGTGCTATCTCATTACATATCTTTCTCCCTATATCTCTATTTATCTCTCTCTAATTTTCTATCCTGATATTCATTGCCTCTCTATCTCCCTGTATCTCTATTTTTCTCTCTCTAATTTTCTATCCTGGTATCTCATTACCTCTCTATCTCCCTATATCTCTATTTATCTCTCTCTAACTTTCTATCCTGCTCTCTCATTAACTCTCTACCTCCCTATATCTATACTTATCTCTCTCTAACATTCTATCCTGCTATCTCATTACCTATCTCTCTCCCAATATCTCTATTTATCTCTCTCTAATTTTCCATCCAGCTATTCATTGCCTCTCTATCTCCCCGTATCTCTATTTATCTCTCACTAACTTGCTATCCTGCTATCTCATTACATCTCTATCTCCCTATATCTCTATTTATCTCTCTCTAACTTTATATCCTGCCAACTCATTCCCTCTCTATCTCCCTATATCTCTATTTTTTCCTTTCTTCTCTCGATCCTGCTATCTCATTACATCTATATCTCCCTATATCTCTATTTATCTCTCTCTAACTTTCTATCCTGCTATCTCATTACCTCTCTATCTCCCTATATCTCTATTTACCTCTCTCTATTTTTCTATCCAGCTATCTATTTACCTCTCTATTTCCCTTTATCTCTATTTATCTCTATCTAATTTTCTATCCTTCTATTTCATTACCTCTCTATTTCCCTATATCTCTATTTACCTCTTTCTACCTTTCTATCCTGCTATCTCATTACCTCTCTATCTCCCTATATCTCTGTTTATTACTCTCTAATTTTCCATCCAGCTATTCATTGCCTCTCTATCTCCCTGTATCTCTATTTATCTCTCTCTAATTTTCTATCCTAGTATCTCATTAACTGTCTATCTCCCTCTTTCTCGATTTTTCTCTTTCTATCTTTCTATCTTGCTATCTCATTAACTCTCTATCTCACTATATCCCTATTTATCGCCCTCTTACTTTCTATCCTGCTATCTCTTTACCTCTCTATCTCTATATCTCTATTTTTCTCTCTCTCTAACTTCCTATCCTGCTCTCTCTTTACCTCTCAATCTCCCTATATCCCTATTTATCGACTTCTAATTTTCTATCCTGCTCTCTCATTACCTCTCTATCTCCCTATATCTCTATATATTTCTCTATCTTTCGATGCTGCTCTCTCATTACCTATCTATCTTCCTATATAAGTACTTATTTCTCTCTATCTCTCGATCCTGCTATCCCATTACCTCTCTATCTCCCTATGTCTCTTTTTACCTCTCACTATTTTTCTATCCAGCTATCTCATTACCTCTCTATCTCCCTATATCTCTATTCCTTTCTCTCTAACTTCCTATCCTGCTATCTCATTACCTCTCTATTTCCCTTTATCTCTATTTATCTCACTCTAATTTTCTATCCTGCTATTTCATTACCTCTCTATCTCCCTATATCTCTATTTATCTCTCTCTAACTTTCTATCCTGCTATCTCATTAACTCTCTATCTCCCTATAACTCTATTTATCTCTCTCTAATTTTCTATCCTGCTACTTCATTTTCTCTCTATTTCCCTATTTCTCTATTTTCTCCTTTCTACCTTTCTATCCTGCTCTCTCTTTAACGCTCTATCTCCATATATCTCTATCTATCTCTCTCTAATTTTCTATCCTCGTATCTCATTACGTCTCTATCTCCCTATATCTCTATTGATCACTCTCCAACTTTCTATCCTGCTCTCTCATTACCTCTCAATCTTCTTATATCTCTATTTACGCCCTTTAACTTTCTATCCTGCTATCTCATTATCTCCCTATCTCCCTATATCTCTATTTACCTCTCTCTAACTTTTTATCCTGCTATCTCTTTACCTCTCTATCTCCCTATATCTCTATTTATCGCCCCTAATTTTCTATCCTGCCAACTCATTACCTCTCTATCTCCCTATATCTCTATTTATCTCTCTCTAACTTTCTATCCTGCCTACTCATTACCTCTCTATCTCCCTATACCTCTATTTATCTCTCTCTAATTTTCTATCCTGCTATTTCATTACCTCTATCTCCCTGTTTCTCAAATTACCTCTTTCTACCTTTCTATCCTGCTATCTCATTACCTCTCTATCTCCCTATGTCCCTATTTATCTCTCTCTAACTTTCTATCCTGCTCTCTCATTACCTCTCTATCTCCCTTTATCTATACTTATCTCTCTCTAACATTCTATCCTGCTCTCCCATTACCTATCTTTCTCCCTATATCTCTATTTATCTCTCTCTCTTTTTCTATCCTGCGAACTCATTGCCTCTCTATCTACCTATATCTCTATTCATCTCTCTCTAACTTTCTATCCTGCTCTCTCATTACCTCTCTATCTCCCTATATGTTATTTATCGCCATTTAACTTTCTATCCTGCTATCTCATTAACTCCCTATCTCCCTATATCTCTATTTACCTCTTTCTACCTTTCTATCCTGCTATCTCTTTAACTCTCTATCTCCCTAAATCTCTATTTGTCTCGCTCTAACTTTCTATCCTCCTCTCTCATTACCTCTCTATCTCCCTATATCTATACTGATCTCTCCCTAACATTCTATCCTGCTATCTCATTACCTTTCTTTCACCCTATATCTCTATTTATCTCTCTCTAATTTTCTATCCTGCTATTCATTGCCTCTCTATCTCCCTGTATCTCTATTGTTCTCTCTCTAATTTTCTATCCTGGTATCTCATTTCCTCTCCATCTCCCTATATCTCTATTTATCTCTCTCTAACATTCTATCCTGCTATCTCATTACCTTTCTCCCAATATCTCTATTTATCTCTCTCTAATTTTCCATCCAGCTATTCATTGCCTCTCTATCTCCCCGTATCTCTATTTATCTGTCTCTAATTTTCTATCCTGGTCTCTCATTAACTCTCTATCTCCCTATATCTCTATTTATCTCTCTCTAACATTCTATCCTGCTATCTCATTACCTTTCTCCCTATATCTCTATTTATCTCTCTCTAATTTTCCCTCCATCTATTCATTGCCTCTCTATCTCCCCTTATTTCTATTTATCTCTCTATAAATTTCTATCCTGGTATCTCATTAACTCTCTATCTCCCTCTTTCTCTATTTATCTCTCTCTAACTTTCTATCCTGCCAAATCATTACCTCTCTATCTCCCTATATCTCTATTTATTCCTCTCTACTCTCGATCCTGCTATCTCATTACATCTATATCTCCCTATATCTCTATTTATCTCTCTCTAACTTTCCATCCTGCTATCTCATTACCTCTCTATCTCCCTCTAACTCTATTTATCTACCTCTAATTTTCTATCCTGCTATTTCATTACCTCTCTATTTCCCTATATCTCTATTTACCTCTTTCTACCTTTCTATCTTGCTATCTCTTTAACTCTCTATCGACCTAAATCTCTATTTGTCTCTCTCTAACTTTCTATCCTGCTCTCTCATTACCTCTCTATGTCCCCATATCTATACTTATCTCTCTCTAACATTCTATCCTGCTATCTCATTACCTATCTTTCTCCCTATATCTCTATTTACCTCTTTCTACCTTTCTATCCTGCTATCTCTTTAACTCTCTATCTCCCTAAATCTCTATTTGTCTCGCTCTAACTTTCTATCCTGCTCTCTCATTACCTCTCTATCTCCCTATATCTATAGTGATCTCTCCCTAACATTCTATCCTGCTATCTCATTACCTTTCTTTCACCCTATATCTCTATTTATCTCTCTCTAATTTTCTATCCTGCTATTCATTGCCTCTCTATCTCCCTGTATCTCTATTGTTCTCTCTCTAATTTTCTATCCTGGTATCTCATTTCCTCTCCATCTCCCTATATCTCTATTTATCTCTCTCTAACATTCTATCCTGCTATCTCATTACCTTTCTCCCAATATCTCTATTTATCTCTCTCTAATTTTCCATCCAGCTATTCATTGCCTCTCTATCTCCCCGTATCTCTATTTATCTGTCTCTAATTTTCTATCCTGGTCTCTCATTAACTCTCTATCTCCCTCTTTCTCTGTTTATCTCTCTCTAACTTTCTATCCTGCCAACTCATTACCACTCTATCTCCCTATATCTCTATTTACCTCTCTCTATTTTTCTATCCAGCTATCTATTTACCTCTCTATTTCCCTTTATCTCTATTTATATCCCTCTAATTTTCTATCCTGCTATTTCATTACCTCTCTATCTCCCTTTATCTCTATTTACCTCTCTCTAACTTTCTATCCTGCTATCTCATTACATCTCTATCTCCCTATATCTCCATTTATTTCTCTCTAACTTTCTATCCTGCTATCTCATTAACTCTCTAACACCCTAACACTCTATTTATCTTTCTCTAATTTTCTATCCTGCTATTTCATTACCTCTCTATTTCCCTATTTCTCTGTCTACCTCTTTCTATTTTTCTAGCCTGCTCTCTCTTACCTCTCCATCTCCCTATATCTCTATTTGTCTCTCTCTAACTTTCTATCCTGCGATTTCAATACCTCTCTATCTCCCTATATCTCTATTTATCTCTTTCTAACTTTCTATCCTGCTATCTCATTACCTCTCTATCTCCCTATAATTCTATTTATCTCTCTCTAATTTTCTATCCTGCTATTTCAATACTTCTCTATTTCCCTATTTCTCTATTTACCTCTTTATACCTTTCTATCCTGCTATCTCATTACCTCTCTATCTCCCTATATCTCTGTTTATTACTCTCTAATTTTCCATCCAGCTATTCATTGCCTCTCTATCTCCCTGTATCTCTATTTATCTCTCTCTAATTTTCTATCCTAGTATCTCATTAACTGTCTATCTCCCTCTTTCTCGATTTTTCTCTTTCTATCTTTCTATCTTGCTATCTCATTAACTCTCTATCTCACTATATCCCTATTTATCGCCCTCTTACTTTCTATCCTGCTATCTCTTTACCTCTCTATCTCTATATCTCTATTTTTCTCTCTCTCTAACTTCCTATCCTGCTCTCTCTTTACCTCTCAATCTCCCTATATCCCTATTTATCGACTTCTAATTTTCTATCCTGCTCTCTCATTACCTCTCTATCTCCCTATATCTCTATATATTTCTCTATCTTTCGATGCTGCTCTCTCATTACCTATCTATCTTCCTATATAAGTACTTATTTCTCTCTATCTCTCGATCCTGCTATCCCATTACCTCTCTATCTCCCTATGTCTCTTTTTACCTCTCACTATTTTTCTATCCAGCTATCTCATTACCTCTCTATCTCCCTATATCTCTATTCCTTTCTCTCTAACTTCCTATCCTGCTATCTCATTACCTCTCTATTTCCCTTTATCTCTATTTATCTCACTCTAATTTTCTATCCTGCTATTTCATTACCTCTCTATCTCCCTATATCTCTATTTATCTCTCTCTAACTTTCTATCCTGCTATCTCATTAACTCTCTATCTCCCTATAACTCTATTTATCTCTCTCTAATTTTCTATCCTGCTACTTCATTTTCTCTCTATTTCCCTATTTCTCTATTTTCTCCTTTCTACCTTTCTATCCTGCTCTCTCTTTAACGCTCTATCTCCATATATCTCTATCTATCTCTCTCTAATTTTCTATCCTCGTATCTCATTACGTCTCTATCTCCCTATATCTCTATTGATCACTCTCCAACTTTCTATCCTGCTCTCTCATTACCTCTCAATCTTCTTATATCTCTATTTACGCCCTTTAACTTTCTATCCTGCTATCTCATTATCTCCCTATCTCCCTATATCTCTATTTACCTCTCTCTAACTTTTTATCCTGCTATCTCTTTACCTCTCTATCTCCCTATATCTCTATTTATTGCCCCTAATTTTCTATCCTGCCAACTCATTACCTCTCTATCTCCCTATATCTCTATTTATCTCTCTCTAACTTTCTATCCTGCCTACTCATTACCTCTCTATCTCCCTATACCTCTATTTATCTCTCTCTAATTTTCTATCCTGCTATTTCATTACCTCTATCTCCCTGTTTCTCAAATTACCTCTTTCTACCTTTCTATCCTGCTATCTCATTACCTCTCTATCTCCCTATGTCCCTATTTATCTCTCTCTAACTTTCTATCCTGCTCTCTCATTACCTCTCTATCTCCCTTTATCTATACTTATCTCTCTCTAACATTCTATCCTGCTCTCCCATTACCTATCTTTCTCCCTATATCTCTATTTATCTCTCTCTCTTTTTCTATCCTGCGAACTCATTGCCTCTCTATCTACCTATATCTCTATTCATCTCTCTCTAACTTTCTATCCTGCTCTCTCATTACCTCTCTATCTCCCTACATGTTATTTATCGCCATTTAAATTTCTATCCTGCTATCTCATTAACTCCCTATCTCCCTATATCTCTATTTACCTCTCTCTAACTTTTTATCCTGCTATCTCATTAAATCCCTATCTCCCTATATCTCTACTTACCTCTCTCTATTTTTCTATCCAGCTATCTCATTACCTCTCTATCTCCCTATATCTCCATATATTTATCTATCTTTCGATCCTGCTATCTCATTACCTCTCTATCTCCCTATATCTCTATTTATTTCTCTCTATCTCTCGATCCTGCTATCCCATTACCTCTCCATCTCCCTATATCTCTATTTATCTCTCTCTAATTTTCTATCCTGCTATTTCATTACCTCTCTATCTGCCTTTATCTCTATTTGCCTCTCTCTAACTTTCTATCCTGCTATCTCATTACATCTCTATCTCCCTATATATCTATTTATTTCTCTCTAACTTTCTATCCTGCTATCTCATTAACTCTCTATCTCCCTATAACTCTATTTATCTCTCTCTCATTTTCTATCCTGCGAACTCATTGCCTCTCTATCTACCTATATCTCTATTCTTCTCTCTCTAACTTTCTAACCTGCTCTCTCATTACCTCTCTGTCTCCCTATATCTCTATTTATCACCCTCTAACTTTCTATCCTGCGAACTCATTACCTCTCAATCTCCCTATATCTCTATTTATCGCCCTTTAACTTTCTACCCTGCTATCTCATTACCTCTCTATCTTCCTATATGTTATTTATCGCCATTTAACTTTCTATCCTGCTATCTCATTATCTCCCTATCTCCCTATATCTCTATTTACCTCTCTCTAACTTTTTATCCTGCTATCTCATTAAATCCCTATCTCCCTATATCTCTATTTACCTCTCTCTATTTTTCTATCCAGCTATCTCATTACCTCTCTATCTCCCTATATCTCTATTCCTCTCTCTCTAACTTTCTATCCTGCTATCTCATTACCTCTCAATCTCCCTATATCTCTATTTATCGACTTCTAATTTTTTATCCTGCTATCTCATTACCTCTCTATCTCCCTATATCTCTATATATTTATCTATCTTTCGATCCTGCTATCTCATTACCTCTCTATCTCCCTATATCTCTATTTATTTCTCTCTAACTTTCTATCCTGCTATCTCATTAACTCTCTATCTCCCTATAACTCTATTTATCTCTCTCTAATTTTCCATCCTGCTACTTCATTTTCTCTCTATTTCCCTATTTCTCTATTTACCTCTTTCTACCTTTCTATCCTGCTCTCCCTTTAACACTCTATCTCCCTATATCTCTATTTATCTCTCTCTAATTTTCTATCCTCGTATCTCATTACGTCTCTATCTCCCTATATCTTTATTGATCTCTCTCTAACTTTCTATCCTGCTCTCTCATTACCACTCTATCTCCCTAAATCTCTATTTATCACCCTTTAACTTTCTATCCTGCTAACTCATTACCTCTCAATCTCCTTATATCTCTATTTATCGCACTTTAACATCTATTTGCCTATCTCATTACCTCTCAATCTCCCTATATCTCTATTTACCTCTCTCTAACTTTTTATCCTGCTATCTCATTACCTCTCTATCTCCCTATATTTCTATTTATCGCCCTTTAACTTTCTATCCTGCTATCTCATTAACTCCCTATCTCCCTATATCTCTATTTACCTCTCTCTAACTTTTTATCCTGCTATCTCTTTACCTCTCTACCTCCCTATATCTCTATTTATCGCCCCCTAATTTTCTATCCTGCCAACTCATTACCTCTCAATCTCCCTATATCTCTATTTATCTCTCTCTAACTTTCTTTCTTGCTATCTCATTACATCTCTATCTACCTATATCTCTATTTATATCTCTCTGACTTTCTATCCTGCTATCTCATTACCTCTCTATCTCCCTCTAACTCTATTTATCTCTCTCTAATTTTCTATCCTTCTATTTCATTAACTCTCTATTTCCCTATATCTCTATTTACCTCTTTCTACCTTTCTATCCTGCTATCTCTTTAACTCTCTATCTCCCTAAATCTCTATTTGTCTCGCTCTAACTTTCTATCCTGCTCTCTCATTACCTCTCTATCTCCCTATATCTATACTTATCTCTCTCTAACATTCTATCCTGCTATCTCATTACCTATCTTTCTCCCTATATCTCTATTTATCTCTCTCTAATTTTCTATCCTGCTATTCATTGCCTCTCTATCTCCCTGTATCTCTATTTTTCTCTCTCTAATTTTCTATCCTGCTATCTCATTACCTCTCTATCTCCCTATATCTCTATTTATCTCTCTCTAACTTTCTATCCTGCTCTCTCATTACCTCTCTATCTCCCTATATCTCTATTTATCTCTCTCTTACTTTCTATCCTGCTATCTCATTACATCTCTATCTCCCTATAACTCTATTTATCTCTCTCTAAATTTCTATCCTGCTATTTCATTACTTCTCTATTTCCCTATTTTTCTATTTACCTCTTTATACCTTTCTATACTGCTCTCTCTTTAACTCCCTATCTCCCTATATCTCTATTTACCTCTCTCTAACTTTTTATCCTGCTATCTCTTTACCTCTCTACCTCCCTATATCTCTATTTATCGCCCCCTAATTTTCTATCCTGCCAACTCATTACCTCTCAATCTCCCTATATCTCTATTTATCTCTCTCTAACTTTCTTTCTTGCTATCTCATTACATCTCTATCTACCTATATCTCTATTTATATCTCTCTGACTTTCTATCCTGCTATCTCATTACCTCTCTATCTCCCTCTAACTCTATTTATCTCTCTCTAATTTTCTATCCTTCTATTTCATTAACTCTCTATTTCCCTATATCTCTATTTACCTCTTTCTACCTTTCTATCCTGCTATCTCTTTAACTCTCTATCTCCCTAAATCTCTATTTGTCTCGCTCTAACTTTCTATCCTGCTCTCTCATTACCTCTCTATCTCCCTATATCTATACTTATCTCTCTCTAACATTCTATCCTGCTATCTCATTACCTATCTTTCTCCCTATATCTCTATTTATCTCTCTCTAATTTTCTATCCTGCTATTCATTGCCTCTCTATCTCCCTGTATCTCTATTTTTCTCTCTCTAATTTTCTATCCTGCTATCTCATTACCTCTCTATCTCCCTATATCTCTATTTATCTCTCTCTAACTTTCTATCCTGCTCTCTCATTACCTCTCTATCTCCCTATATCTCTATTTATCTCTCTCTTACTTTCTATCCTGCTATCTCATTACATCTCTATCTCCCTATAACTCTATTTATCTCTCTCTAAATTTCTATCCTGCTATTTCATTACTTCTCTATTTCCCTATTTTTCTATTTACCTCTTTATACCTTTCTATACTGCTCTCTCTTTAACTCTCTATCTCCCTATATCTCTATTTATCTCTCTCTAATTTTCTTTCCTGCTATTCTTTGCCACTCTATTTCCCTTTTTTTCTAATTACCTCTTTCTATTTTTCTATCCGGCGAACTCATTAACTCCCTATCTCCGTATATCCCTCTTTACCTCTCCCTAACTTTTTATCCTGCTATCTCTTTACCTCTCTATTTCCCTATATCTCTATTTATCGCCCCCTAATTTTCTATCCTGCCAACTCATTACCTTTCTATCTCCCTATATCTCTATTTATTTCTCTCTATCTCTTGATCATGCTATCTCATTACCTCTCTATCTTCCTATATCTCCATTTACCTCTCTCTATTTTTCTATCCAGCTATCTCATTACCTCTCTATCTCCCTATATCTCTATTCCTCTCTCTCTAACTTTCTATCCTGCTATCTCATTACCTCTATATTTCCCTTAATCTCTATTTACCTCTCTCTAACTTTCTATCCTGCTCTTTCTTTACCTCTCAATCTCCCTATATCTCTATTTATCGACTTCTAATTTTCTATTATGCTATCTCATTACCTAACTATCTCCCTACATCTCTATATATTTCTCTATCTTTTGATCCTGCTATCTCATTTCCGCTCCATTTCCCTATATCTCTATTTATTTCTCTCTATCTCTCGATCCTGCTATCCCATTACCTCTATATCTCCCTATATCTCTATTTACCTCTCTCTATTTTTCTATCCAGCTATCTATTTACATCTCTATCTCCCTATATCTCTATTGCTCTCTCTCTGAGTTTCTATCCTGCTATCTCATTATCTCTCTATTTCCCTTTATCTCTATTTATCTCTCTCTAGTTTTCTATCCTGCTATTTCATTTTCTCTCTATCTCCCTTTATCTCTATTTCTCTCTCTCTAACTTTCTATCCTGCTATCTCATTAACTCTCCATCTCCCTATCACTCTATTTACCTCTCTCTAAATTTCTATCCTGCTATTTCATTACCTCTCTATTTCCCTATTTCTCAATTTACCTCTTTCTATTTTTCTATACTCTCGATTCTGCTATCTCATTACATCTATATCTCCCTATATCTCTATTTGTCTCTCTCTAACTTTCTATCCTGCGATCTCATTACCTTTCTATCTCCCTATATCTCTATTTATCTCTCTCTAACTTTCTATATAGTTATCTCATTACATCTCTATCTCCCTATATCTCTGTTTATCTCTCTCTAACTTTCTATCCCGCTATCTCATTAACTCTCTATCTCCCTATAACTCTATTTATCTCTCTCTAATTTTCTATCCTGCTATTTCATTATCTCTCTATTTCCCTATTTCTCTATTTACCTCATTATACCTTTCTATCCTTCTCTCTCTTTAATTCTCTATCTCCCTCTATCTCGCTTTATCTCTCTCTAATTTTCTATCCTGCTATTCATTGCCTCTCTATCTCCCTGTATCTCTATTTATCTCTCTCTAATTTTCTATCCTGGTATCTCATTACGTCTCTATCTCCCAAAATCTCTATTGATCTCTCTCTAACTTTCTATCCTGCTCTCTCATTACCTCTCTATATCCATATATCTCTATTTATCTCCCTCTAACTTTCCATCCTGCTATCTCAGTACCTCTCAATCTCCCTATATCTCTACTTATCGCCCTTTAACTTTCTATCCTGCTATCTCATTACCTCTCTATCTCCCTATATTTCTATTTATCGCCCTTTAACTTTCTATCCAGCTATCTCATTAACTCCTTATCTCCCTATATCTCTATTTACCTCTCTCTAACTTTTTATCCTGCTATCTCTTTACCTCGATACCTCCCTATATCTCTATTTATAGCCCCCTAACTTTCTATCCTGCTCTCTCATTACCTCTCAATATCCCTATATCTCTAATTATATCTCTCTAACTTTCTATCCTGCTATCTCATTACCTCTTTATCTCCCTCTAACTCTATTTATCTCTCTCTAATTTTCTATCCTTCTATTTCATTACCTCTCTATTTCCCTATATCTCTATTTACCTCTTTCTGCCTTTCTATCCTGCTATTTCTTTAACTCAATATCTCCCTAAATCTCTATTTATCTCGCTCTAACTTTCTATCCTGCTCTCTCATTACCTCTCTATCTCCCTATATCTATACTTATCTCTCTCTAACATTCTATCCTGCTATCTCATTACCTATCTTTCTCCCTATATCTCTATTTATCTCTCTCTAATTTTCTATCCTGCTATTCATTGCCTCTCTATCTCCCTGTATCTCTATTTTTCTCTCTCTAATTTTCTATCCTGGTATCTCATTACCTCTCTATCTCCCTATATCTCTATTTATCTCTCTCTAACATTCTATCCTGCTATCTCATTACCTTTCTCCCTATATCTCTATTTATCTCTCTCTAATTTTCCCTCCATCTATTCATTGCCTCTCTATCTCCCCTTATTTCTATTTATCTCTCTCTGAATTTCTATCCTGGTATCTCATTAACTCTCTATCTCCCTCTTTCTCTATTTATCTCTCTCTAACTTTCTATCCTGCCAACTCATTACCTCTCTATCTACCTATATCTCTATTTATTCCTTTCTTTCTCTCGATCCGGCTATCTCATTACATCTATATCTCCCTATATATCTATTTATCTCTCTCTAAATTTCTTTCCTGCTATCTCATTACATCTCTATCTCCCTATATCTCTATTTATCTCTCTCTAACTTTCTATCCTGCTATCTCATTACCTCTCTATCTCCTTCTAACTCTATTTATCTCTCTCTAATTTTCTATCCTGCTATTTCATTACCTCTCTATTTCCCTATATCTCTATTTACCTCTTTCTACCTTTCTATCCTGCTATCTCTTTAACTCTCTATCTCCTTAAATCTCTATTTGTCTCTCTCTAACTTTCTATCCTGCTCTCTCATTACCTCTCTATCTCCCCGTATCTATACTTATCTCTCTCTAACATTCTATCCTGCTATCTCATTACCTATCTTTCTCCCTATATCTCTATTTATCTCTCTCTAATTTTCTATCCTGCTATTCATTGCCTCTCTATCTCCCCGTATCTCTATTTATCTGTCTCTAATTTTCTATCCTGGTATCTCATTACCTCTCTATCTCCCTCTATCTCTATGTATCTCTCTCTAACTTTCTATTCTGCCAACTTATTCCCTCTCTATCTCCCTATATCTCTATTTATTCCTCTCTACTCTCGATCCTGCTATCTCATTACATCTATATCTCCCCAAATCTCTATTTATCTCTCTCTAACTTTCTATCCTGCTATCTCATTACCTCTCTATCTCCCTCTAACTCTATTTATCTCTCTCTAATTTTCTATCCTGCTATTTCATTACCTCTCTATTTCTCTATATCTCTATTTACCTCTTTCTACCTTTCTATCCTGCTATCTCTTTAACTCTCTATCTC
The DNA here is from genome assembly GCF_017639515.1 of Carcharodon carcharias. Lineage (NCBI taxonomy): Eukaryota > Metazoa > Chordata > Chondrichthyes > Lamniformes > Lamnidae > Carcharodon > Carcharodon carcharias. Next base: position 812,720 of record NW_024470843.1, read on the forward strand.
CCTAAATCTCTATTTGTCTCGCTCTAACTTTCTATCCTGCTCACTCATTACCTCTCTATCTCCCTATATCTAAACTTATCTCTCTCTAACATTCTATCCTGCTATCTCATTAACTATCTTTCTCCCTATATTACTATTTATCTCTCTCTAATTTTCTATCCTGCTATTCATTGCCTCTCTATCTCCCTGTATCTCTATTTTTCTCTCTCTAATTTTCTATCTTGGTATCTCATTACCTCTCTATCTCCCTATATCTCTATTTATCTCTCTCTAACATTCTATCCTGCTATCTCATTACCTTTCTCCCTATATCTCTATTTATCTCTCTCTAATTTTCCCTCCATCTATTCATTGCCTCTCTATCTCCCCTTATTTCTATTTATCTCTCTCTAAATTTCTATCCTGGTATCTCATTAACTCTCTATCTCCCTCTTTCTCTATTTATCTCTCTCTAACTTTCTATCCTGCCAACTCATTACCTCTCTATCTCCCTATATCTCTATTTATTTCTCTCTATCTCTCGATCCTGCTATCCCATTACCTCTATATCTCCCTATATCTCTATTTACCTCTCTCTATTTTTCTATCCAGCTATCTATTTACATCTCTATCTCCCTATATCTCTATTCCTCTCTCTCTGAGTTTCTATCCTGCTATCTCATTATCTCTCTATTTCCCTTTATCTCTATTTATCACTCTCTAATTTTCTATCCTGCTATTTCATTTTCTCTCTATCTCCCTTTATCTCTATTTCTCTCTCTCTAACTTTCTATCCTGCTATCTCATTAACTCTCCATCTCCCTATCACTCTATTTACCTCTCTCTAATTTTCTATCCTGCTATTTCATTACCTCTCTATTTCCCTATTTCTCAATTTACCTCTTTCTATTTTTCTATACACTCGATTCTGCTATCTCATTACATCTATATCTCCCTATATCTCTATTTGCCTCTCTCTAACTTTCTATCCTGCGATCTCATTACCTTTCTATCTCCCTATATCTCTATTTATCTCTCTCTAACTTTCTATATAGTTATCTCATTACATCTCTATCTCCCTATATCTCTGTTTATCTCTCTCTAACTTTCTATCCCGCTATCTCATTAACTCTCTATCTCCCTATAACTCTATTTATCTCTCTCTAATTTTCTATCCTGCTATTTCATTATCTCTCTATTTCCCTATTTCTCTATTTACCTCATTATACCTTTCTATCCTTCTCTCTCTTTAATTCTCTATCTCCCTCTATCTCGCTTTATCTCTCTCTAATTTTCTATCCTGCTAATCATTGCCTCTCTATCTCCCTGTATCTCTATTTATCTCTCTCTAATTTTCTATCCTGGTATCTCATTACGTCTCTATCTCCCAAAATCTCTGTTGATCTCTCTCTAACTTTCTATCCTGCTCTCTCATTACCTCTCTATATCCATTTATCTCTATTTATCTCCCTCTAACTTTCCATCCTGCTATCTCAGTACCTCTCAATCTCCCTATATCTCTATTTATCGCCCTTTAACTTTCTATCCTGCTATCTCATTACCTCTCTATCTCCCTATATTTCTATTTATCGCCCTTTAACTTTCTATCCTGCTATCTCATTAACTCCTTATCTCCCTATATCTCTATTTACCTCTCTCTAACTTTTTATCCTGCTATCTCTTTACCTCTCTACCTCCCTATATCTCTATTTATAGCCCCCTAATTTTCTATCCTGCCAACTCATTACCTCTCAATATCCCTATATCTCTAATTATATCTCTCTAACTTTCTATCCTGCTATCTCATTACCTCTCTATCTCCCTCTAACTCTATTTATCTCTCTCTAATTTTCTATCCTTCTATTTCATTACCTCTCTATTTCCCTATATCTCTATTTACCTCTTTCTACCTTTCTATCCTGCTATTTCTTTAACTCACTATCTCCCTAAATCTCTATTTATCTCGCTCTAACTTTCTATCCTGCTCTCTCATTACCTCTCTATCTCCCTATATCTACACTTATCTCTCTCTAACATTCTATCCTGCTATCTCATTACCTATCTTTCTCCCTATATCTCTATTTATCTCTCTCTAATTTTCTATCCTGCTATTCATTGCCTCTCTATCTCCCTGTATCTCTATTTTTCTCTCTCTAATTTTCTATCCTGGTATCTCATTACCTCTCTATCTCCCTATATCTCTATTTATCTCTCTCTAACATTCTATCCTGCTATCTCATTACCTTTCTCCCTATATCTCTATTTATCTCTCTCTAATTTTCCCTCCATCTATTCATTGCCTCTCTATCTCCCCTTATTTCTATTTATCTCTCTCTGAATTTCTATCCTGGTATCTCATTAACTCTCTATCTCCCTCTTTCTCTATTTATCTCTCTCTAACTTTCTATCCTGCCAACTCATTACCTCTCTATCTACCTATATCTCTATTTATTCCTTTCTTTCTCTCGATCCGGCTATCTCAATACATCTATATCTCCCTATATATCTATTTATCTCTCTCTAAATTTCTTTCCTGCTATCTCATTACATCTCTATCTCCCTATATCTCTATTTATCTCTCTCTAACTTTCTATCCTGCTATCTCATTACCTCTCTATCTCCTTCTAACTCTATTTATCTCTCTCTAATTTTCTATCCTGCTATTTCATTACCTCTATATTTCCCTATATCTCTATTTACCTCTTTCTACCTTTCTATCCTGCTATCTCTTTAACTCTCTATCTCCTTAAATCTCTATTTGTCTCTCTCTAACTTTCTATCCTGCTCTCTCATTACCTCTCTATCTCCCCGTATCTATACTTATCTCTCTCTAACATTCTATCCTGCTATCTCATTACCTATCTTTCTCCCTATATCTCTATTTATCTCTCTCTAATTTTCTATCCTGCTATTCATTGCCTCTCTATCTCCCCGTATCTCTATTTATCTGTCTCTAATTTTCTATCCTGGTATCTCATTAACTCTCTATCTCCCTCTATCTCTATGTATCTCTCTCTAACTTTCTATTCTGCCAACTTATTCCCTCTCTATCTCCCTATATCTCTATTTATTCCTCTCTACTCTCGATCCTGCTATCTCATTACATCTCTATCTCCCTATATCTCTATTTATCTCTCTCTAACTTTCTATCCTGCTATCTCATTACCTCTCTATCTCCCTCTAACTCTATTTATCTCTCTCTAATTTTCTATCCTGCTATTTCATTACCTCTCTATTTCTCTATATCTCTATTTACCTCTTTCTACCTTTCTATCCTGCTATCTCTTTAACTCTCTATCTCCCTAAATCTCTATTTGTCTCGCTCTAACTTTCTATCCTGCTCACTCATTACCTCTCTATCTCCCTATATCTAAACTTATCTCTCTCTAACATTCTATCCTGCTATCTCATTAACTATCTTTCTCCCTATATTACTATTTATCTCTCTCTAATTTTCTATCCTGCTATTCATTGCCTCTCTATCTCCCTGTATCTCTATTTTTCTCTCTCTAATTTTCTATCTTGGTATCTCATTACCTCTCTATCTCCCTATATCTCTATTTATCTCTCTCTAACATTCTATCCTGCTATCTCATTACCTTTCTCCCTATATCTCTATTTATCTCTCTCTAATTTTCCCTCCATCTATTCATTGCCTCTCTATCTCCCCTTATTTCTATTTATCTCTCTCTAAATTTCTATCCTGGTATCTCATTAACTCTCTATCTCCCTCTTTCTCTATTTATCTCTCTCTAACTTTCTATCCTGCCAACTCATTACCTCTCTATCTCCCTATATCTCTATTTATTTCTCTCTATCTCTCGATCCTGCTATCCCATTACCTCTATATCTCCCTATATCTCTATTTACCTCTCTCTATTTTTCTATCCAGCTATCTATTTACATCTCTATCTCCCTATATCTCTATTCCTCTCTCTCTGAGTTTCTATCCTGCTATCTCATTATCTCTCTATTTCCCTTTATCTCTATTTATCACTCTCTAATTTTCTATCCTGCTATTTCATTTTCTCTCTATCTCCCTTTATCTCTATTTCTCTCTCTCTAACTTTCTATCCTGCTATCTCATTAACTCTCCATCTCCCTATCACTCTATTTACCTCTCTCTAATTTTCTATCCTGCTATTTCATTACCTCTCTATTTCCCTATTTCTCAATTTACCTCTTTCTATTTTTCTATACACTCGATTCTGCTATCTCATTACATCTATATCTCCCTATATCTCTATTTGCCTCTCTCTAACTTTCTATCCTGCGATCTCATTACCTTTCTATCTCCCTATATCTCTATTTATCTCTCTCTAACTTTCTATATAGTTATCTCATTACATCTCTATCTCCCTATATCTCTGTTTATCTCTCTCTAACTTTCTATCCCGCTATCTCATTAACTCTCTATCTCCCTATAACTCTATTTATCTCTCTCTAATTTTCTATCCTGCTATTTCATTATCTCTCTATTTCCCTATTTCTCTATTTACCTCATTATACCTTTCTATCCTTCTCTCTCTTTAATTCTCTATCTCCCTCTATCTCGCTTTATCTCTCTCTAATTTTCTATCCTGCTAATCATTGCCTCTCTATCTCCCTGTATCTCTATTTATCTCTCTCTAATTTTCTATCCTGGTATCTCATTACGTCTCTATCTCCCAAAATCTCTGTTGATCTCTCTCTAACTTTCTATCCTGCTCTCTCATTACCTCTCTATATCCATTTATCTCTATTTATCTCCCTCTAACTTTCCATCCTGCTATCTCAGTACCTCTCAATCTCCCTATATCTCTATTTATCGCCCTTTAACTTTCTATCCTGCTATCTCATTACCTCTCTATCTCCCTATATTTCTATTTATCGCCCTTTAACTTTCTATCCTGCTATCTCATTAACTCCTTATCTCCCTATATCTCTATTTACCTCTCTCTAACTTTTTATCCTGCTATCTCTTTACCTCTCTACCTCCCTATATCTCTATTTATAGCCCCCTAATTTTCTATCCTGCCAACTCATTACCTCTCAATATCCCTATATCTCTAATTATATCTCTCTAACTTTCTATCCTGCTATCTCATTACCTCTCTATCTCCCTCTAACTCTATTTATCTCTCTCTAATTTTCTATCCTTCTATTTCATTACCTCTCTATTTCCCTATATCTCTATTTACCTCTTTCTACCTTTCTATCCTGCTATTTCTTTAACTCACTATCTCCCTAAATCTCTATTTATCTCGCTCTAACTTTCTATCCTGCTCTCTCATTACCTCTCTATCTCCCTATATCTACACTTATCTCTCTCTAACATTCTATCCTGCTATCTCATTACCTATCTTTCTCCCTATATCTCTATTTATCTCTCTCTAATTTTCTATCCTGCTATTCATTGCCTCTCTATCTCCCTGTATCTCTATTTTTCTCTCTCTAATTTTCTATCCTGGTATCTCATTACCTCTCTATCTCCCTATATCTCTATTTATCTCTCTCTAACATTCTATCCTGCTATCTCATTACCTTTCTCCCTATATCTCTATTTATCTCTCTCTAATTTTCCCTCCATCTATTCATTGCCTCTCTATCTCCCCTTATTTCTATTTATCTCTCTCTGAATTTCTATCCTGGTATCTCATTAACTCTCTATCTCCCTCTTTCTCTAGTTATCTCTCTCTAACTTTCTATCCTGCCAACTCATTACCTCTCTATCTACCTATATCTCTATTTATTCCTTTCTTTCTCTCGATCCGGCTATCTCAATACATCTATATCTCCCTATATATCTATTTATCTCTCTCTAAATTTCTTTCCTGCTATCTCATTACATCTCTATCTCCCTATATCTCTATTTATCTCTCTCTAACTTTCTATCCTGCTATCTCATTACCTCTCTATCTCCTTCTAACTCTATTTATCTCTCTCTAATTTTCTATCCTGCTATTTAATTACCTCTATATTTCCCTATATCTCTATTTACCTCTTTCTACCTTTCTATCCTGCTATCTCTTTAACTCTCTATCTCCTTAAATCTCTATTTGTCTCTCTCTAACTTTCTATCCTGCTCTCTCATTACCTCTCTATCTCCCCGTATCTATACTTATCTCTCTCTAACATTCTATCCTGCTATCTCATTACCTATCTTTCTCCCTATATCTCTATTTATCTCTCTCTAATTTTCTATCCTGCTATTCATTGCCTCTCTATCTCCCCGTATCTCTATTTATCTGTCTCTAATTTTCTATCCTGGTATCTCATTACCTCTCTATCTCCCTCTATCTCTATGTATCTCTCTCTAACTTTCTATTCTGCCAACTTATTCCCTCTCTATCTCCCTATATCTCTATTTATTCCTCTCTACTCTCGATCCTGCTATCTCATTACATCTATGTCTCCCTATATCTCTATTTATCTCTCTCTAACTTTCTATCCTGCTATCTCATTACCTCTCTATCTCCCTCTAACTCTATTTATCTCTCTCTAATTTTCTATCCTGCTATTTCATTACCTCTCTATTTCCCTATATCTCTATTTACCTCTTTCTACCTTTCTATCCTGCTATCTCTTCAACTCTCTATCTCCCTAAATCTCTATTTGTCTCGCTCTAACTTTCTATCCTGCTCACTCATTACCTCTCTATCTCCCTATATCTAAACTTATCTCTCTCTAACATTCTATCCTGCTATCTCATTAACTATCTTTCTCCCTATATCTCTATTTATCTCTCTCTAATTTTCTATCCTGCTATTCATTGCCTCTCTATCTCCCTGTATCTCTATTTTTCTCTCTCTAATTTTCTATCCTGGTATCTCATTACCTCTCTATCTCCCTATATCTCTATTTATCTCTCTCTAACATTCTATCCTGCTATCTCATTACCTTTCTCCCTATATCTCTATTTATCTCTCTCTAATTTTCCCTCCATCTATTCATTGCCTCTCTATCTCCCCTTATTTCTATTTATCTCTCTCTGAATTTCTATCCTGGTATCTCATTAACTCTCTATCTCCCTCTTTCTCTATTTATCTCTCTCTAACTTTCTATCCTGCCAACTCATTACCTCTCTATCTACCTATATCTCTATTTATTCCTTTCTTTCTCTCGATCCGGCTATCTCAATACATCTATATCTCCCTATATATCTATTTATCTCTCTCTAAATTTCTTTCCTGCTATCTCATTACATCTCTATCTCCCTATATCTCTATTTATCTCTCTCTAACTTTCTATCCTGCTATCTCATTACCTCTCTATCTCCTTCTAACTCTATTTATCTCTCTATAATTTTCTATCCTGCTATTTCATTACCTCTATATTTCCCTATATCTCTATTTACCTCTTTCTACCTTTCTATCCTGCTATCTCTTTAACTCTCTATCTCCTTAAATCTCTATTTGTCTCTCTCTAACTTTCTATCCTGCTCTCTCATTACCTCTCTATCTCCCCGTATCTATACTTATCTCTCTCTAACATTCTATCCTGCTATCTCATTACCTATCTTTCTCCCTATATCTCTATTTATCTCTCTCTAATTTTCTATCCTGCTATTCATTGCCTCTCTATCTCCCCGTATCTCTATTTATCTGTCTCTAATTTTCTATCCTGGTATCTCATTAACTCTCTATCTCCCTCTATCTCTATGTATCTCTCTCTAACTTTCTATTCTGCCAACTTATTCCCTCTCTATCTCCCTATATCTCTATTTATTCCTCTCTACTCTCGATCCTGCTATCTCATTACATCTATATCTCCCTATATCTCTATTTATCTCTCTCTAACTTTCTATCCTGCTATCTCATTACCTCTCTATCTCCCTCTAACTCTATTTATCTCTCTCTAATTTTCTATCCTGCTATTTCATTACCTCTCTATTTCCCTATATCTCTATTTACCTCTTTCTACCTTTCTATCCTGCTATCTCTTTAACTCTCTATCTCCCTAAATCTCTATTTGTCTCGCTCTAACTTTCTATCCTGCTCACTCATTACCTCTCTATCTCCCTATATCTAAATTATCTCTCTCTAACATTCTATCCTGCTATCTCATTAACTATCTTTCTCCCTATATCTCTATTTATCTCTCTCTAATTTTCTATCCTGCTATTCATTGCCTCTCTATCTCCCTGTATCTCTATTTTTCTCTCTCTAATTTTCTATCCTGGTATCTCATTACCTCTCTATCTCCCTATATCTCTATTTATCTCTCTCTAACATTCTATCCTGCTATCTCATTACCTTTCTCCCTATATCTCTATTTATCTCTCTCTAATTTTCCCTCCATCTATTCATTGCCTCTCTATCTCCCCTTATTTCTATTTATCTCTCTCTAAATTTCTATCCTGGTATCTCATTAACTCTCTATCTCCCTCTTTCTCTATTTATCTCTCTCTAACTTTCTATCCTGCCAACTCATTACCTCTCTATCTACCTATATCTCTATTTATTCCTCTCTATCTCTCGATCCGGCTATCTCATTACATCTATATCTCCCTATATATCTATTTATCTCTCTCTAAATTTCTTTCCTGCTATCTCATTACATCTCTATCTCCCTATATCTCTATTTATCTCTCTCTAACTTTCTATCCTGCTATCTCATTACCTCTCTATCTCCCTCTAACTCTATTTATCTCTCTCTAATTTTCTATCCTGCTATTTCATTACCTCTCTATTTCCCTATATCTCTTTTTACCTCTTTCTACCTTTCTATCCTGCTATCTCTTTAACTCTCTATCTCCCTAAATCTCTATTTGTCTCTCTCTAACTTTCTATCCTGCTCTCTCATTACCTCTCTATCTCCCCATATCTATACTTATCTCTCTCTAACATTCTATCCTGCTATCTCATTACCTATCTTTCTCCCTATATCTCTATTTATCTCTCTCTAATTTTCCATCCAGCTATTCATTGCCTCTCTATCTCCTTGTATCTCTATTTATCTGTCTCTAATTTTCTATCCTGGTATCTCATTAACTCTCTATCTCCCTCTATCTCTATTTATCTCTCTCTAACTTTCCATCCTGCCAACTCATTCCCTCTCTATCTCCCTATATCTCTATTTATTCCTCTCTACTCTCGATCCTGCTATCTCATTCCATCTATATCTCCCTATATCTCTATTTATCTCTCTCTAACTTTCTATCCTGCTATCTCATTACCTCTTTATCTCCCTCTAACTCTATTTATCTCCCTCTAATTTTCTATCCTGCTATTTCATTTCCTCTATATTTCCCTATATCTCTATTTACCTCTTTCTACCTTTCTATCCTGCTATCTCTTTAACTCTCTATCTCCCTAAATCTCTATTTGTCTGTCTCTAACTTTCTATCCTGCTCTCTCATTACCTCTCTATCTCCCCATATCTATACTTATCTCTCTTTAACATTATATCCTGCTATCTCATTACCTGTCTTTCTCCCTATATCTCTATTTATCTCTCTCTAATTTTCTTTCCTGCTATTCATTGCCTCTCTATCTCCCTGTATCTCTATTTTTCTCTCTCTAATTTTCTATCCTGGTATCTCATTACCTCTCTATCTCCCTATATTTCTATTTATCTCTCTCTAACTTTCTATCCTGCTCTCTCATTACCTCTCTACCTCCCTATATCTATACTTATCTCTCTCTAACATTCTATCCTGCTATCTCATTAGCTTTCTTTCTCCCAATATCTCTATTTATCTCTCTCTAATTTTCCATCCAGCTATTCATTGCCTCTCTATCTACACGTATCTCTATTTATCTGTCTCTAATTTTCTATCCTGGTATCTCATTAACTCTCTATCTCCCTCTTTCTCTATTTATCTCTCTCTAACTTTCTATCCTGCCAACTCATTACCTCTCTATCTCCCTATATCTCAATTTACCTCTCTCTATTTTTCTATCCAGCTATCTATTTACCTCTCTATTTCCCTTTATCTCTATTTATCTCCCTCTAATTTTCTATCCTGCTCTTTCATTACCTCTCTATCTCCCTTTATCTCTATTTACCTCTCTCTAACTTTCTATCCTGCTATCTCATTACATCTCCATCTCCCTATATCTCTATTTATCTCTCTCTAACTTTCTATCCTGCTATCTCATTACCTCTCTATCTCCCTATAACTCTATTTATCTCTCTCTAATTTTCTATCCTGCTATTTCAATACTTCTCTATTTCCCTATTTCTCTCTTTACCTCTTTATACCTTTCTATCCTGCTCTCTCTTTAACTCTCTATCTCCCTAAATCTCTATTTGTCTCTCTCTAACTTTCTATCCTGCTATCTCATTACCTCTCTATCTCCCTATATCTCTGTTTATTACTCTCTAATTTTCCATCCATCTATTCATTGCCTCTCTATCTCCCTGTATCTCTATTTATCTCTCTCTAATTTTCTATCCTAGTATCTCATTAACTGTCTATCTCACTCTTTCTCGATTTATCGCCCTCTAACTTTCTATCCTGCTATCTCTTTACCTCTCTATCTCTATATCTCTATTTTCCTCTCTCTAACTTCCTATCCTGCTCTCTCTTTACCTCTCAATCTCCCTATATCTCTATTTATCGACTTCTAATTTTCTATCCTGCTCTCTCATTACCTCTCTATCTCTCTATATCTCTATATATTTCTCTATCTTTCGATGCTGCTCTCTCATTACCTATCTATCTTCCTATATAAGTACTTATTTCTCTCTATCTCTCGATCCTGCTATCCCATTACCTCTCTATCTCCCTATGTCTCTTTTTACCTCTCACTATTTTTCTATCCAGCTATCTCATTACCTCTCTATCTCCCTATATCTCTATTCCTTTCTCTCTAACTTCCTATCCTGCTATCTCATTACCTCTCTATTTCCCTTTATCTCTATTTATCTCACTCTAATTTTCTATCCTGCTATTTCATTACCTATCTCCCTATATCTCTATTTATCTCTCTCTAACTTTCTATCCTGCTATCTCATTAACTCTCTATCTCCCTATAACTCTAGTTATCTCTCTCTAATTTTCTATCCTGCTACTTCATTTTCTCTCTATTTCCCTATTTCTCTATTTACCCCTTTCTAACTTTCTATCCTGCTCTCTCTTTAACGCTCTATCTCCATATATCTCTATCTATCTCTCTCTAATTTTCTATCCTCGTATCTCATTACATCTCTATCTCCCTATATCTCTATTGATCACACTCTAACTTTCTATCCTGCTCTCTCATTACCTCTCTATCTCCCTATATCTCTATTTATCACCCTTTAACTTTTTATCCTGCTATCTCATTACCTCTCAATCTCCTTATATCTCTATTTATCGCCCTTTAACTTTCTATCCTGCTACCTCATTATCACCCTATCTCCCTATATCTCTATTTACCTCACTCTAACTTTTTATCCTGCTATCTCTTTACCTCTCTATCTCCCTATATCTCTATTTATCTCTCTCTAACTTTCTATCCTGCTATCTCATTACCTCTCTATCTCCCTATACCTCTATTTATCTCTCTCTAATTTTCTATCCTGCTATTTCATTACCTCTCTATCTCCCTATTTCTCTATTTACCTCTTTCTACCTTTCTATCCTGCTATCTCATTACCTCTCTATCTCCCTATGTCCCTATTTATCTCTCTCTAACATTCTATCCTGCTCTCTCATTACCTGTCTTTCTCCCTATATCTCTATTTATCTCTCTCTAATTTTCTTTCCTGCTATTCTTTGCCTCTCTATCTCCCTGTATCTCTATTTTTCTCTCTCTAATTTTCTATCCTGGTATCTCATTACCTCTCTATCTCCCTATATTTCTATTTGTCTCTCTCTAACTTTCTATCCTGCTCTCTCATTACCTCTCTACCTCCCTATATCTATACTTATCTCTCTCTAACATTCTATCCTGCTATCTCATTAGCTTTCTTTCTCCCAATATCTCTATTTATCTCTCTCTAATTTTCTATCCTGCTATTCATTGCCTCTCTATCTCCCTGTATCTCTATTTTTCTCTCTCTAATTTTCTATCCTGGTATCTCATTACCTCTCTATCTCCCTATATCTCTATTTATCTCTCTCTAACATTCTATCCTGCTATCTCATTACCTTTCTCCCTATATCTCTATTTATCTCTCTCTAATTTTCCCTCCATCTATTCATTGCCTCTCTATCTCCCCTTATTTCTATTTATCTCTCTCTAAATTTCTATCCTGGTATCTCATTAACTCTCTATCTCCCTCTTTCTCTATTTATCTCTCTCTAACTTTCTATCCTGCCAACTCATTACCTCTCTATCTACCTATATCTCTATTTATTCATCTCTATCTCTCGATCCGACTATCTCATTACATCTATATCTCCCTATATATCTGTTTATCTCTCTCTACATTTCTTTCCTGCTATCTCATTACATCTCTATCTCCCTATATCTCTATTTATCTCTCTCTAACTTTCTATCCTGCTATCTCATTACATCTCTATCTCCCTCTAACTCTATTTATCTCTCTCTAATTTTCTATCCTGCTATTTCATTACCTCTCTATTTCCCTATATCTCTTTTTACCTCTTTCTACCTTTCTATCCTGCTATCTCTTTAACTCTCTATCTCCCTCAATCTCTATTTGTCTCTCTCTAACTTTCTATCCTTTCTCTCATTACCTCTCTATCTCCCCATATCTATACTTATCTCTCTCTAACATTCTATCCTGCTATCTCATTACCTATCTTTCTCCCTATATCTCTATTTATCTCTCTCTAATTTTCCATCCAGCTATTCATTGCCTCTCTATCTCCCTGTATCTCTATTTATCTGTCTCTAATTTTCTATCCTGGTATCTCATTAACTCTCTATCTCCCTCTATCTCTATTTATCTCTCTCTAACTTTCCATCCTGCCAACTCATTCCCTCTCTATCTCCCTATATCTCTATTTATTCCTCTCTACTCTCGATCCTGCTATCTCATTACATCTATATCTCCCTATATCTCTATTTATCTCTCTCTAACTTTCTATCCTGCTATCTCATTACCTCTCTATCTCCCTCTAACTCTATTTATCTCTCTCTAATTTTCTATCCTGCTATTTCATTACCTCTCTATTTCCCTGTATCTCTACTTGCCTCTCTCTAACTTTCTATCCTGGTATCTCATTACCTCTCTATCTCCCTATATCTCTATTTATCTCTCTCTAACTTTCTATCCTGCTCTCTCATTACCTCTCTATCTCCCCATATCTATACTTATCTCTCTCTAACATTCTATCCTGCTATCTCATTACCTGTCTTTCTCCCTATATCTCTATTTATCTCTCTCTAATTTTCTTTCCTGCTATTCATTGCCTCTCTATCTCCCTGTATCTCTATTTTTCTCTCTCTAATTTTCTATCCTGGTATCTCATTACCTCTCTATCTCCCTATATTTCTATTTATCTCTCTCTAACTTTCTATCCTGCTCTCTCATTACCTCTCTACCTCCCTATATCTATACTTATCTCTCTCTAACATTCTATCCTGCTATCTCATTAGCTTTCTTTCTCCCAATATCTCTATTTATCTCTCTCTAATTTTCCATCCAGCTATTCATTGCCTCTCTATCTACACGTATCTCTATTTATCTGTCTCTAATTTTCTATCTGGTATCTCATTAACTCTCTATCTCCCTCTTTCTCTATTTATCTCTCTCTAACTTTCTATCCTGCCAACTCATTACCTCTCTATCTCCCTATATCTCAATTTACCTCTCTCTATTTTTCTATCCAGCTATCTATTTACCTCTCTATTTCCCTTTATCTCTATTTATCTCCCTCTAATTTTCTATCCTGCTCTTTCATTACCTCTCTATCTCCCTTTATCTCTATTTACCTCTCTCTAACTTTCTATCCTGCTATCTCATTACATCTCCATCTCCCTATATCTCTATTTATCTCTCTCTAACTTTCTATCCTGCTATCTCATTACCTCTCTATCTCCCTATAACTCTATTTATCTCTCTCTAATTTTCTATCCTGCTATTTCAATACTTCTCTATTTCCCTATTTCTCTCTTTACCTCTTTATACCTTTCTATCCTGCTCTCTCTTTAACTCTCTATCTCCCTAAATCTCTATTTGTCTCTCTCTAACTTTCTATCCTGCTATCTCATTACCTCTCTATCTCCCTATATCTCTGTTTATTACTCTCTAATTTTCCATCCATCTATTCATTGCCTCTCTATCTCCCTGTATCTCTATTTATCTCTCTCTAATTTTCTATCCTAGTATCTCATTAACTGTCTATCTCACTCTTTCTCGATTTATCGCCCTCTAACTTTCTATCCTGCTATCTCTTTACCTCTCTATCTCTATATCTCTATTTTCCTCTCTCTAACTTCCTATCCTGCTCTCTCTTTACCTCTCAATCTCCCTATATCTCTATTTATCGACTTCTAATTTTCTATCCTGCTCTCTCATTACCTCTCTATCTCTCTATATCTCTATATATTTCTCTATCTTTCGATGCTGCTCTCTCATTACCTATCTATCTCCCTATATAAGTACTTATTTCTCTCTATCTCTCGATCCTGCTATCCATTACCTCTCTATCTCCCTATGTCTCTTTTTACCTCTCACTATTTTTCTATCCAGCTATCTCATTACCTCTCTATCTCCCTATATCTCTATTCCTTTCTCTCTAACTTCCTATCCTGCTATCTCATTACCTCTCTATTTCCCTTTATCTCTATTTATCTCACTCTAATTTTCTATCCTGCTATTTCATTACCTATCTCCCTATATCTCTATTTATCTCTCTCTAACTTTCTATCCTGCTATCTCATTAACTCTCTATCTCCCTATAACTCTAGTTATCTCTCTCTAATTTTCTATCCTGCTACTTCATTTTCTCTCTATTTCCCTATTTCTCTATTTACCCCTTTCTAACTTTCTATCCTGCTCTCTCTTTAACGCTCTATCTCCATATATCTCTATCTATCTCTCTCTAATTTTCTATCCTCGTATCTCATTACATCTCTATCTCCCTATATCTCTATTGATCACACTCTAACTTTCTATCCTGCTCTCTCATTACCTCTCTATCTCCCTATATCTCTATTTATCACCCTTTAACTTTTTATCCTGCTATCTCATTACCTCTCAATCTCCTTATATCTCTATTTATCGCCCTTTAACTTTCTATCCTGCTACCTCATTATCACCCTATCTCCCTATATCTCTATTTACCTCACTCTAACTTTTTATCCTGCTATCTCTTTACCTCTCTATCTCCCTATATCTCTATTTATCTCTCTCTAACTTTCTATCCTGCTATCTCATTACCTCTCTATCTCCCTATACCTCTATTTATCTCTCTCTAATTTTCTATCCTGCTATTTCATTACCTCTCTATCTCCCTATTTCTCTATTTACCTCTTTCTACCTTTCTATCCTGCTATCTCATTACCTCTCTATCTCCCTATGTCCCTATTTATCTCTCTCTAACATTCTATCCTGCTCTCTCATTACCTGTCTTTCTCCCTATATCTCTATTTATCTCTCTCTAATTTTCTTTCCTGCTATTCTTTGCCTCTCTATCTCCCAGTAACTCTATTTTTCTCTCTCTAATTTTCTATCCTGGAATCTCATTACCTCTCTATCTCCCTATATTTCTATTTATCTCTCTCTAACTTTCTATCCTGCTCTCTCATTACCTCTCTACCTCCCTATATCTATACTTATCTCTCTCTAACATTCTATCCTGCTATCTCATTAGCTTTCTTTCTCCCAATATCTCTATTTATCTCTCTCTAATTTTCCATCCAGCTATTCATTGCCTCTCTATCTACACGTATCTCTATTTATCTGTCTCTAATTTTCTATCCTGGTATCTCATTAACTCTCTATCTCCCTCTTTCTCTATTTATCTCTCTCTAACTTTCTATCCTGCCAACTCATTACCTCTCTATCTCCCTATATCTCAATTTACCTCTCTCTATTTTTCTATCCAGCAATCTATTTACCTCTCTATTTCCCTTTATCTCTATTTATCTCCCTCTAATTTTCTATCCTGCTCTTTCATTACCTCTCTATCTCCCTTTATCTCTATTTACCTCTCTCTAACTTTCTATCCTGCTATCTCATTACATCTCCATCTCCCTATATCTCTATTTATCTCTCTCTAACTTTCTATCCTGCTATCTCATTACCTCTCTATCTCCCTATAACTCTATTTATCTCTCTCTAATTTTCTATCCTGCTATTTCAATACTTCTCTATTTCCCTATTTCTCTCTTTACCTCTTTATACCTTTCTATCCTGCTCTCTCTTTAACTCTCTATCTCCCTAAATCTCTATTTGTCTCTCTCTAACTTTCTATCCTGCTATCTCATTACCTCTCTATCTCCCTATATCTAAACTTATCTCTCTCTAACATTCTATCCTGCTATCTCATTAACTATCTTTCTCCCTATATCTCTTTTTATCTCTCTCTAATTTTCTATCCTGCTATTCATTGCCTCTCTATCTCCCTGTATCTCTATTTTTCTCTCTCTAATTTTCTATCCTGGTATCTCATTACCTCTCTATCTCCCTATATCTCTATTTATCTCTCTCTAACATTCTATCCTGCTATCTCATTACCTTTCTCCCTATATCTCTATTTATCTCTCTCTAATTTTCCCTCCATCTATTCATTGCCTCTCTATCTCCCCTTATTTCTATTTATCTCTCTCTAAATTTCTATCCTGGTATCTCATTAACTCTCTATCTCCCTCTTTCTCTATTTATCTCTCTCTAACTTTCTATCCTGCCAACTCATTACCTCTCTATCTCCCTATATCTCTATTTATTTCTCTCTATCTCTCGATCCTGCTATCCCATTACCTCTATATCTCCCTATATCTCTATTTACCTCTCTCTATTTTTCTATCCAGCTATCTATTTACATCTCTATCTCCCTATATCTCTATTCCTCTCTCTCTGAGTTTCTATCCTGCTATCTCATTATCTCTCTATTTCCCTTTATCTCTATTTATCTCTCTCTAAATTTCTATCCTGCTATTTCATTTTCTCTCTATCTCCCTTTATCTCTATTTCTCTCTCTCTAACTTTCTATCCTGCTATCTCATTAACTCTCCATCTCCCTATCACTCTATTTACCTCTCTCTAATTTTCTATCCTGCTATTTCATTACCTCTCTATTTCCCTATTTCTCAATTTACCTCTTTCTATTTTTCTATACACTCGATTCTGCTATCTCATTACATCTATATCTCCCTATATCTCTATTTGTCTCTCTCTAACTTTCTATCCTGCGATCTCATTACCTTTCTATCTCCCTAGATCTCTATTTATCTCTCTCTAACTTTCTATATAGTTATCTCATTACATCTCTATCTCCCTATATCTCTGTTTATCTCTCTCTAACTTTCTATCCCGCTATCTCATTAACTCTCTATCTCCCTATAACTCTATTTATCTCTCTCTAATTTTCTATCCTGCTATTTCATTATCTCTCTATTTCCCTATTTCTCTATTTACCTCATTATACCTTTCTATCCTTCTCTCTCTTTAATTCTCTATCTCCCTCTATCTCGCTTTATCTCTCTCTAATTTTCTATCCTGCTAATCATTGCCTCTCTATCTCCCTGTATCTCTATTTATCTCTCTCTAATTTTCTATCCTGGTATCTCATTACGTCTCTATCTCCCAAAATCTCTATTGATCTCTCTCTAACTTTCTATCCTGCTCTCTCATTACCTCTCTATATCCATATATCTCTATTTATCTCCCTCTAACTTTCCATCCTGCTATCTCAGTACCTCTCAATCTCCCTATATCTCTATTTATCGCCCTTTAACTTTCTATCCTGCTATCTCATTACCTCTCTATCTCCCTATATTTCTATTTATCGCCCTTTAACTTTCTATCCTGCTATCTCATTAACTCCTTATCTCCCTATATCTCTATTTACCTCTCTCTAACTTTTTATCCTGCTATCTCTTTACCTCTCTACCTCCCTATATCTCTATTTATAGCCCCCTAATTTTCTATCCTGCCACTCATTACCTCTCAATATCCCTATATCTCTAATTATATCTCTCTAACTTTCTATCCTGCTATCTCATTACCTCTCTATCTCCCTCTAACTCTATTTATCTCTCTCTAATTTTCTATCCTTCTATTTCATTACCTCTCTATTTCCCTATATCTCTATTTACCTCTTTCTACCTTTCTATCCTGCTATTTCTTTAACTCACTATCTCCCTAAATCTCTATTTATCTCGCTCTAACTTTCTATCCTGCTCTCTCATTACCTCTCTATCTCCCTATATCTATACTTATCTCTCTCTAACATTCTATCCTGCTCTCTCATTACCTATCTTTCTCCCTATATCTCTATTTATCTCTCTCTCATTTTCTATCCTGCGAACTCATTGCCTCTCTATCTACCTATATCTCTATTCTTCTCTCTCTAACTTTCTAACCTGCTCTCTCATTACCTCTCTGTCTCCCTATATCTCTATTTATCACCCTCTAACTTTCTATCCTGCGAACTCATTACCTCTCAATCTCCCTATATCTCTATTTATCGCCCTTTAACTTTCTATCCTGCTATCTCATTACCTCTCTATCTCCCTATATGTTATTTATCGCCATTTAACTGTCTATCCTGCTATCTCATTAACTCCCTATCTCCCTATATCTCTATTTACCTCTCTCTAACTTTTTATCCTGCTATCTCTTTACCTCTCTATCTCCCTATATCTCTATTTATCGCCCCTAATTTTCTATCCTGCCAACTCATTACCTCTCTATCTCCCTATATCTCTATTTATCTCTCTCTAACTTTCTATCCTGCCTACTCATTACCTCTCTATCTCCCTATACCTCTATTTATCTCTCTCTAATTTTCTATCCTGCTATTTCATTACCTCTATCTCCCTGTTTCTCAAATTACCTCTTTCTACCTTTCTATCCTGCTCTCTCATTACCTCTCTATCTCCCTATGTCCCTATTTATCTCTCTCTAACTTTCTATCCTGCTCTCTCATTACCTCTCTATCTCCCTTTATCTATACTTATCTCTCTCTAACATTCTATCCTGCTCTCCCATTACCTATCTTTCTCCCTATATCTCTATTTATCTCTCTCTCTTTTTCTATCCTGCGAACTCATTGCCTCTCTATCTACCTATATCTCTATTCATCTCTCTCTAACTTTCTATCCTGCTCTCTCATTACCTCTCTATCTCCCTATATGTTATTTATCGCCATTTAACTTTCTATCCTGCTATCTCATTAACTCCCTATCTCCCTATATCTCTATTTACCTCTCTCTAACTTTTTATCCTGCTATCTCATTAAATCCCTATCTCCCTATATCTCTACTTACCTCTCTCTATTTTTCTATCCAGCTATCTCATTACCTCTCTATCTCCCTATATCTCCATATATTTATCTATCTTTCGATCCTGCTATCTCATTACCTCTCTATCTCCCTATATCTCTATTTATTTCTCTCTATCTCTCGATCCTGCTATCCCATTACCTCTCCATCTCCCTATATCTCTATTTATCTCTCTCTAATTTTCTATCCTGCTATTTCATTACCTCTCTATCTGCCTTTATCTCTATTTGCCTCTCTCTAACTTTCTATCCTGCTATCTCATTACATCTCTATCTCCCTATATATCTATTTATTTCTCTCTAACTTTCTATCCTGCTATCTCATTAACTCTCTATCTCCCTATAACTCTATTTATCTCTCTCTCATTTTCTATCCTGCGAACTCATTGCCTCTCTATCTACCTATATCTCTATTCTTCTCTCTCTAACTTTCTAACCTGCTCTCTCATTACCTCTCTGTCTCCCTATATCTCTATTTATCACCCTCTAACTTTCTATCCTGCGAACTCATTACCTCTCAATCTCCCTATATCTCTATTTATCGCCCTTTAACTTTCTATCCTGCTATCTCATTACCTCTCTATCTTCCTATATGTTATTTATCGCCATTTAACTTTCTATCCTGCTATCTCATTATCTCCCTATCTCCCTATATCTCTATTTACCTCTCTCTAACTTTTATCCTGCTATCTCATTAAATCCCTATCTCCCTATATCTCTATTTACCTCTCTCTATTTTTCTATCCAGCTATCTCATTACCTCTCTATCTCCCTATATCTCTATTCCTCTCTCTCTAACTTTCTATCCTGCTATCTCATTACCTCTCAATCTCCCTATATCTCTATTTATCGACTTCTAATTTTTTATCCTGCTATCTCATTACCTCTCTATCTCCCTATATCTCTATATATTTATCTATCTTTCGATCCTGCTATCTCATTACCTCTCTATCTCCCTATATCTCTATTTATTTCTCTCTAACTTTCTATCCTGCTATCTCATTAACTCTCTATCTCCCGATAACTCTATTTATCTCTCTCTAATTTTCCATCCTGCTACTTCATTTTCTCTCTATTTCCCTATTTCTCTATTTACCTCTTTCTACCTTTCTATCCTGCTCTCCCTTTAACACTCTATCTCCCTATATCTCTATTTATCTCTCTCTAATTTTCTATCCTGCTATTCATTGCCTCTCTATCTCCCTATATCTCTATTTATCTCTCTCTAATTTTCTATCCTCGTTTCTCATTACGTCTCTATCTCCCTATATCTTTATTGATCTCTCTCTAACTTTCTATCCTGCTCTCTCATTACCACTCTATCTCCCTAAATCTCTATTTATCAACCTTTAACTTTCTATCCTGCTAACTCATTACCTCTCAATCTCCTTATATCTCTATTTATCGCACTTTAACATCTATTTTCCTATCTCATTACCTCTCAATCTCCCTATATCTCTATTTACATCTCTCTAACTTTTTATCCTGCTATCTCATTACCTCTCTATCTCCCTATATTTCTATTTATCGCCCTTTAACTTTCTATCCTGCTATCTCATTAACTCCCTATCTCCCTATATCTCTATTTACCTCTCTCTAACTTTTTATCCTGCTATCTCTTTACCTCTCTACCTCCCTATATCTCTATTTATCGCCCCCTAATTTTCTATCCTGCCAACTCATTACCTCTCAATCTCCCTATATCTCTATTTATCTCTCTCTAACTTTCTTTCTTGCTATCTCATTACATCTCTATCTCCCTATATCTCTATTTATATCTCTCTGACTTTCTATCCTGCTATCTCATTACCTCTCTATCTCCCTCTAACTCTATTTATCTCTCTCTAATTTTCTATCCTTCTATTTCATTAACTCTCTATTTCCCTATATCTCTATTTACCTCTTTCTACCTTTCTATCCTGCTATCTCTTTAACTCTCTATCTCCCTAAATCTCTATTTGTCTCGCTCTAACTTTCTATCCTGCTCTCTCATTACCTCTCTATCTCCCTATATCTATACTTATCTCTCTCTAACATTCTATCCTGCTATCTCATTACCTATCTTTCTCCCTATATCTCTATTTATCTCTCTCTAATTTTCTATCCTGCTATTCATTGCCTCTCTATCTCCCTGTATCTCTATTTTTCTCTCTCTAATTTTCTATCCTGCTATCTCATTACCTCTCTATCTCCCTATATCTCTATTTATCTCTCTCTAACTTTCTATCCTGCTCTCTCATTACCTCTCTATCTCCCTATATCTCTATTTATCTCTCTCTTACTTTCTATCCTGCTATCTCATTACATCTCTATCTCCCTATAACTCTATTTATCTCTCTCTAAATTTCTATCCTGCTGTTTCATTACTTCTCTATTTCCCTATTTCTCTATTTACCTCTTTATACCTTTCTATACTGCTCTCTCTTTAACTCTCTATCTCCCTATATCTCTATTTATCTCTCTCTAATTTTCTTTCCTGCTATTCTTTGCCACTCTATTTCCCTTTTTTTCTAATTACCTCTTTCTATTTTTCTATCCGGCGAACTCATTAACTCCCTATCTCCGTATATCCCTCTTTACCTCTCCCTAACTTTTTATCCTGCTATCTCTTTACCTCTCTATCTCCCTATATCTCTATTTATCGCCCCCTAATTTTCTATCCTGCCAACTCATTACCTTTCTATCTCCCTATATCTCTATTTATTTCTCTCTATCTCTTGATCATGCTATCTCATTACCTCTCTATCTTCCATATCTCTATTTACCTCTCTCTATTTTTCTATCCAGCTATCTCATTACCTCTCTATCTCCCTATATCTCTATTCCTCTCTCTCTAACTTTCTATCCTGCTATCTCATTACCTCTATATTTCCCTTAATCTCTATTTACCTCTCTCTAACTTTCTATCCTGCTCTTTCTTTACCTCTCAATCTCCCTATATCTCTATTTATCGACTTCTAATTTTCTATTATGCTATCTCATTACCTAACTATCTCCCTACATCTCTATATATTTCTCTATCTTTTGATCCTGCTATCTCATTTCCGCTCCATTTCCCTATATCTCTATTTATTTCTCTCTATCTCTCGATCCTGCTATCCCATTACCTCTATATCTCCCTATATCTCTATTTACCTCTCTCTATTTTTCTATCCAGCTATCTATTTACATCTCTATCTCCCTATATCTCTATTCCTCTCTCTCTGAGTTTCTATCCTGCTATCTCATTATCTCTCTATTTCCCTTTATCTCTATTTATCTCTCTCTAGTTTTCTATCCTGCTATTTCATTTTCTCTCTATCTCCCTTTATCTCTATTTCTCTCTCTCTAACTTTCTATCCTGCTATCTCATTAACTCTCCATCTCCCTATCACTCTATTTACCTCTCTCTAATTTTCTATCCTGCTATTTCATTACCTCTCTATTTCCCTATTTCTCAATTTACCTCTTTCTATTTTTCTATACTCTCGATTCTGCTATCTCATTACATCTATATCTCCCTATATCTCTATTTGTCTCTCTCTAACTTTCTATCCTGCGATCTCATTACCTTTCTATCTCCCTATATCTCTATTTATCTCTCTCTAACTTTCTATATAGTTATCTCATTACATCTCTATCTCCCTGTATCTCTGTTTATCTCTCTCTAACTTTCTATCCCGATATCTCATTAACTCTCTATCTCCCTATAACTCTATTTATCTCTCTCTAATTTTCTATCCTGCTATTTCAATACTTCTCTATTTCCCTATTTCTCTATTTACCTCATTATACCTTTCTATCCTTCTCTCTCTTTAATTCTCTATCTCCCTCTATCTCGCTTTATCTCTCTCTAATTTTCTATCCTGCTATTCATTGCCTCTCTATCTCCCTGTATCTCTATTTATCTCTCTCAAATTTTCTATCCTGGTATCTCATTACGTCTCTATCTCCCAAAATCTCTATTGATCTCTCTCTAACTTTCTATCCTGCTCTCTCATTACCTCTCTATATCCATATATCTCTATTTATCTCCCTCTAACTTTCCATCCTGCTATCTCAGTACCTCTCAATCTCCCTATATCTCTATTTATCGCCCTTTAACTTTCTATCCTGCTATCTCATTACCTCTCTATCTCCCTATATTTCTATTTATCGCCCTTTAACTTTCTATCCAGCTATCTCATTAACTCCTTATCTCCCAATATCTCTATTTACCTCTCTCTAACTTTTTATCCTGCTATCTCTTTACCTCTCTACCTCCCTATATCTCTATTTATAGCCCCCTAACTTTCTATCCTGCTCTCTCATTACCTCTCAATATCCCTATATCTCTAATTATATCTCTCTAACTTTCTATCCTGCTATCTCATTACCTCTTTATCTCCCTCTAACTCTATTTATCTCTCTCTAATTTTCTATCCTTCTATTTCATTACCTCTCTATTTCCCAATATCTCTATTTACCTCTTTCTGCCTTTCTATCCTACTATTTCTTTAACTCACTATCTCCCTAAATCTCTATTTATCTCGCTCTAACTTTCTATCCTGCTCTCTCATTACCTCTCTATCTCCCTATATCTATACTTATCTCTCTCTAACATTCTATCCTGCTATCTCATTACCTATCTTTCTCCCTATATCTCTATTTATCTCTCTCTAATTTTCTATCCTGCTATTCATTGCCTCTCTATCTCCCTGTATCTCTATTTTTCTCTCTCTAATTTTCTATCCTGGTATCTCATTACCTCTCTATCTCCCTATATCTCTATTTATCTCTCTCTAACATTCTATCCTGCTATCTCATTACCTTTCTCCCTATATCTCTATTTATCTCTCTCTAATTTTCCCTCCATCTATTCATTGCCTCTCTATCTCCCCTTATTTCTATTTATCTCTCTCTGAATTTCTATCCTGGTATCTCATTAACTCTCTATCTCCCTCTTTCTCTATTTATCTCTCTCTAACTTTCTATCCTGCCAACTCATTACCTCTCTATCTACCTATATCTCTATTTATTCCTTTCTTTCTCTCGATCCGGCTATCTCATTACATCTATATCTCCCTATATATCTATTTATCTCTCTCTAAATTTCACTCCTGCTATCTCATTACATCTCTATCTCCCTATATCTCTATTTATCTCTCTCTAACTTTCTATCCTGCTATCTCATTACCTCTCTATCTCCTTCTAACTCTATTTATCTCTCTCTAATTTTCTATCCTGCTATTTCATTACCTCTCTATTTCCCTATATCTCTATTTACCTCTTTCTACCTTTCTATCCTGCTATCTCTTTAACTCTCTATCTCCCTAAATCTCTATTTGTCTCGCTCTAACTTTCTATCCTGCTCACTCATTACCTCTCTATCTCCCTATATCTAAACTTATCTCTCTCTAACATTCTATCCTGCTATCTCATTAACTATCTTTCTCCCTATATCTCTATTTATCTCTCTCTAATTTTCTATCCTGCTATTCATTGCCTCTCTATCTCCCTGTATCTCTATTTTTCTCTCTCTAATTTTCTATCCTGGTATCTCATTACCTCTCTATCTCCCTATATCTCTATTTATCTCTCTCTAACATTCTATCCTGCTATCTCATTACCTTTCTCCCTATATCTCTATTTATCTCTCTCTAATTTTCCCTCCATCTATTCATTGCCTCTCTATCTCCCCTTATTTCTATTTATCTCTCTCTAAATTTCTATCCTGGTATCTCATTAACTCTCTATCTCCCTCTTTCTCTATTTATCTCTCTCTAACTTTCTATCCTGCCAACTCATTACCTCTATATCTCCCTATATCTCTATTTATTTCTCTCTATCTCTCGATCCTGCTATCCCATTACCTCTATATCTCCCTATATCTCTATTTACCTCTCTCTATTTTTCTATCCAGCTATCTATTTACATCTCTATCTCCCTATATCTCTATTCCTCTCTCTCTGAGTTTCTATCCTGCTATCTCATTATCTCTCTATTTCCCTTTATCTCTATTTATCTCTCTCTAATTTTCTATCCTGCTATTTCATTTTCTCTCTATCTCCCTTTATCTCTATTTCTCTCTCTCTAACTTTCTATCCTGCTATCTCATTAACTCTCCATCTCCCTATCACTCTATTTACCTCTCTCTAATTTTGTATCCTGCTATTTCATTACCTCTCTATTTCCCTATTTCTCAATTTACCTCTTTCTATTTTTCTATACACTCGATTCTGCTATCTCATTACATCTATATCTCCCTATATCTCTATTTGTCTCTCTCTAACTTTCTATCCTGCGATCTCATTACCTTTCTATCTCCCTATATCTCTATTTATCTCTCTCTAACTTTCTATATAGTTATCTCATTACATCTCTATCTCCCTATATCTCTGTTTATCTCTCTCTAACTTTCTATCCCGCTATCTCATTAACTCTTTATCTCCCTATAACTCTATTTATCTCTCTCTAATTTTCTATCCTGCTATTTCATTATCTCTCTATTTCCCTATTTCTCTATTTACCTCATTATACCTTTCTATCCTTCTCTCTCTTTAATTCTCTATCTCCCTCTATCTCGCTTTATCTCTCTCTAATTTTCTATCCTGCTAATCATTGCCTCTCTATCTCCCTGTATCTCTATTTATCTCTCTCTAATTTTCTATCCTGGTATCTCATTACGTCTCTATCTCCCAAAATCGCTGTTGATCTCTCTCTAACTTTCTATCCTGCCAACTCATTACCTCTCTATCTACCTATATCTCTATTTATTCCTTTCTTTCTCTCGATCCGGCTATCTCAATACATCTATATCTCCCTATATATCTATTTATCTCTCTCTAAATTTCTTTCCTGCTATCTCATTACATCTCTATCTCCCTATATCTCTATTTATCTCTCTCTAACTTTCTATCCTGCTATCTCATTACCTCTCTATCTCCTTCTAACTCTATTTATCTCTCTCTAATTTTCTATCCTGCTCTCTCATTACCTCTCTATATCCATATATCTCTATTTATCTCCCTCTAACTTTCCATCCTGCTATCTCAGTACCTCTCAATCTCCCTATATTTCTATTTATCGCCCTTTAACTTTCTATCCTGCTATCTCATTACCTCTCTATCTCCCTATATTTCTATTTATCGCCCTTTAACTTTCTATCCTGCTATCTCATTAACTCCTTATCTCCCTATATCTCTATTTACCTCTCTCTAACTTTTTATCCTGCCATCTCTTTACCTCTCTACCTCCCTATATCTCTATTTATAGCCCCCTAATTTTCTATCCTGCCAACTCATTACCTCTCAATATCCCTATATCTCTAATTATATCTCTCTAACTTTCTATCCTGCTATCTCATTACCTCTCTATCTCCCTCTAACTCTATTTATCTCTCTCTAATTTTCTATCCTTCTATTTCATTACCTATTTCCCTATATCTCTATTTACCTCTTTCTACCTTTCTATCCTGCTATTTCTTTAACTCACTATCTCCCTAAATCTCTATTTATCTCGCTCTAACTTTCTATCCTGCTCTCTCATTACCTCTCTATCTCCCTATATCTACACTTATCTCTCTCTAACATTCTATCCTGCTATCTCATTACCTATCTTTCTCCCTATATCTCTATTTATCTCTCTCTAATTTTCTATCCTGCTATTCATTGCCTCTCTATCTCCCTGTATCTCTATTTTTCTCTCTCTAATTTTCTATCCTGGTATCTCATTACCTCTCTATCTCCCTATATCTCTATTTATCTCTCTCTAACATTCTATCCTGCTATCTCATTACCTTTCTCCCTATATCTCTATTTATCTCTCTCTAATTTTCCCTCCATCTATTCATTGCCTCTCTATCTCCCCTTTTTTTATTTATCTCTCTCTGAATTTCTATCCTGGTATCTCATTAACTCTCTATCTCCCTCTTTCTCTATTTATCTCTCTCTAACTTTCTATCCTGCCAACTCATTACCTCTCTATCTACCTATATCTCTATTTATTCCTTTCTTTCTCTCGATCCGGCTATCTCAATACATCTATATCTCCCTATATATCTATTTATCTCTCTCTAAATTTCTTTCCTGCTATCTCATTACATCTCTATCTCCCTATATCTCTATTTATCTCTCTCTAACTTTCTATCCTGCTATCTCATTACCTCTCTATCTCCTTCTAACTCTATTTATCTCTCTCTAATTTTCTATCCTGCTATTTCATTACCTCTATATTTCCCTATATCTCTATTTACCTCTTTCTACCTTTCTATCCTGCTATCTCTTTAACTCTCTATCTCCTTAAATCTCTATTTGTCTCTCTCTAACTTTCTATCCTGCTCTCTCATTACCTCTCTATCTCCCCGTATCTATACTTATCTCTCTCTAACATTCTATCCTGCTATCTCATTACCTATCTTTCTCCCTATATCTCTATTTATCTCTCTCTAATTTTCTATCCTGCTATTCATTGCCTCTCTATCTCCCCGTATCTCTATTTATCTGTCTCTAATTTTCTATCCTGGTATCTCATTAACTCTCTATCTCCCTCTATCTCTATGTATCTCTCTCTAACTTTCTATTCTGCCAACTTATTCCCTCTCTATCTCCCTATATCTCTATTTATTCCTCTCTACTCTCGATCCTGCTATCTCATTACATCTATATCTCCCTATATATCTGTTTATCTCTCTCTACATTTCTTTCCTGCTATCTCATTACATCTCTATCTCCCTATATCTCTATTTATCTCTCTCTAACTTTCTATCCTGCTATCTCATTACATCTCTATCTCCCTCTAACTCTATTTATCTCTCTCTAATTTTCTATCCTGCTATTTCATTACCTCTCTATTTCCCTATATCTCTTTTTACCTCTTTCTACCTTTCTATCCTGCTATCTCTTTAACTCTCTATCTCCCTAAATCTCTATTTGTCTCTCTCTAACTTTCTATCCTGCTCTCTCATTACCTCTCTATCTCCCCATATCTATACTTATCTCTCTCTAACATTCTATCCTGCTATCTCATTACCTATCTTTCTCCCTATATCTCTATTTATCTCTCTCTAATTTTCCATCCAGCTATTCATTGCCTCTCTATCTCCTTGTATCTCTATTTATCTGTCTCTAATTTTCTATCCTGGTATCTCATTAACTCTCTATCTCCCTCTATCTCTATTTATCTCTCTCTAACTTTCCATCCTGCCAACTCATTCCCTCTCTATCTCCCTATATCTCTATTTATTCCTCTCTACTCTCGATCCTGCTATCTCATTCCATCTATATCTCCCTATATCTCTATTTATCTCTCTCTAACTTTCTATCCTGCTATCTCATTACCTCTTTATCTCCCTCTAACTCTATTTATCTCCCTCTAATTTTCTATCCTGCTATTTCATTTCCTCTATATTTCCCTATATCTCTATTTACCTCTTTCTACCTTTCTATCCTGCTATCTCTTTAACTCTCTATCTCCCTAAATCTCTATTTGTCTCTCTCTAACTTTCTATCCTGCTCTCTCATTACCTCTCTATCTCCCCATATCTA
This sequence comes from Carcharodon carcharias, assembly GCF_017639515.1. Classification (NCBI taxonomy): domain Eukaryota; kingdom Metazoa; phylum Chordata; class Chondrichthyes; order Lamniformes; family Lamnidae; genus Carcharodon; species Carcharodon carcharias. The sequence goes on from NW_024470843.1 coordinate 841,529, forward strand.
TACTTATCTCTCTTTAACATTCTATCCTGCTATCTCATTACCTGTCTTTCTCCCTATATTTCTATTTATCTCTCTCTAATTTTCTTTCCTGCTATTCATTGCCTCTCTATCTCCCTGTATCTCTATTTTCTCTCTCTAATTTTCTATCCTGGTATCTCATTACCTCTCTATCTCCCTATATTTCTATTTATCTCTCTCTAACTTTCTATCCTGCTCTCTCATTACCTCTCTACCTCCCTATATCTATACTTATCTCTCTCTAACATTCTATCCTGCTATCTCATTAGCTTTCTTTCTCCCAATATCTCTATTTATCTCTCTCTAATTTTCCATCCAGCTATTCATTGCCTCTCTATCTACACGTATCTCTATTTATCTGTCTCTAATTTTCTATCTTGGTATCTCATTAACTCTCTATCTCCCTCTTTCTCTATTTATCTCTCTCTAACTTTCTATCCTGCCAACTCATTACCTCTCTATCTCCCTATATCTCAATTTACCTCTCTCTATTTTTCTATCCAGCTATCTATTTACCTCTCTATTTCCCTTTATCTCTATTTATCTCCCTCTAATTTTCTATCCTGCTCTTTCATTACCTCTCTATCTCCCTTTATCTCTATTTACCTCTCTCTAACTTTCTATCCTGCTATCTCATTACATCTCCATCTCCCTATATCTCTATTTATCTCTCTCTAACTTTCTATCCTGCTATCTCATTACCTCTCTATCTCCCTATAACTCTATTTATCTCTCTCTAATTTTCTATCCTGCTATTTCAATACTTCTCTATTTCCCTATTTCTCTCTTTACCTCTTTATACCTTTCTATCCTGCTCTCTCTTTAACTCTCTATCTCCCTAAATCTCTATTTGTCTCTCTCTAACTTTCTATCCTGCTATCTCATTACCTCTCTATCTCCCTATATCTCTGTTTATTACTCTCTAATTTTCCATCCATCTGTTCATTGCCTCTCTATCTCCCTGTATCTCTATTTATCTCTCTCTAATTTTCTATCCTAGTATCTCATTAACTGTCTATCTCACTCTTTCTCGATTTATCGCCCTCTAACTTTCTATCCTGCTTTCTCTTTACCTCTCTATCTCTATATCTCTATTTTCCTCTCTCTAACTTCCTATCCTGCTCTCTCTTTACCTCTCAATCTCCCTATATCTCTATTTATCGACTTCTAATTTTCTATCCTGCTCTCTCATTACCTCTCTATCTCTCTATATCTCTATATATTTCTCTATCTTTCGATGCTGCTCTCTCATTACCTATCTATCTCCCTATATAAGTACTTATTTCTCTCTATCTCTCGATCCTGCTATCCCATTACCTCTCTATCTCCCTATGTCTCTTTTTACCTCTCACTATTTTTCTATCCAGCTATCTCATTACCTCTCTATCTCCCTATATCTCTATTCCTTTCTCTCTAACTTCCTATCCTGCTATCTCATTACCTCTCTATTTCCCTTTATCTCTATTTATCTCACTCTAATTTTCTATCCTGCTATTTCATTACCTATCTCCCTATATCTCTATTTATCTCTCTCTAACTTTCTATCCTGCTATCTCATTAACTCTCTATCTCCCTATAACTCTAGTTATCTCTCTCTAATTTTCTATCCTGCTACTTCATTTTCTCTCTATTTCCCTATTTCTCTATTTACCCCTTTCTAACTTTCTATCCTGCTCTCTCTTTAACGCTCTATCTCCATATATCTCTATCTATCTCTCTCTAATTTTCTATCCTCGTATCTCATTACATCTCTATCTCCCTATATCTCTATTGATCACACTCTAACTTTCTATCCTGCTCTCTCATTACCTCTCTATCTCCCTATATCTCTATTTATCACCCTTTAACTTTTATCCTGCTATCTCATTACCTCTCAATCTCCTTATATCTCTATTTATCGCCCTTTAACTTTCTATCCTGCTATCTCATTATCACCCTATCTCCCTATATCTCTATTTACCTCACTCTAACTTTTTATCCTGCTATCTCTTTACCTCTCTATCTCCCTATATCTCTATTTATCTCTCTCTAACTTTCTATCCTGCTATCTCATTACCTCTCTATCTCCCTATACCTCTATTTATCTCTCTCTAATTTTCTATCCTGCTATTTCATTACCTCTCTATCTCCCTATTTCTCTATTTACCTCTTTCTACCTTTCTATCCTGCTAACTCATTACCTCTCTATCTCCCTATGTCCCTATTTATCTCTCTCTAACATTCTATCCTGCTCTCCCATTACCTGTCTTTCTCCCTATATCTCTATTTATCTCTCTCTAATTTTCTTTCCTGCTATTCTTTGCCTCTCTATCTCCCTGTATCTCTATTTTTCTCTCTCTAATTTTCTATCCTGGTATCTCATTACCTCTCTATCTCCCTATATTTCTATTTATCTCTCTCTAACTTTCTATCCTGCTCTCTCATTACCTCTCTACCTCCCTATATCTATACTTATCTCTCTCTAACATTCTATCCTGCTATCTCATTAGCTTTCTTTCTCCCAATATCTCTATTTATCTCTCTCTAATTTTCCATCCAGCTATTCATTGCCTCTCTATCTCCTTGTATCTCTATTTATCTGTCTCTAATTTTCTATCCTGGTATCTCATTAACTCTCTATCTCCCTCTTTCTCTATTTATCTCTCTCTAACTTTCTATCCTGCCAACTCATTACCTCTCTATCTCCCTATATCTCAATTTACCTCTCTCTATTTTTCTATCCAGCTATCTATTTACCTCTCTATTTCCCTTTATCTCTATTTATCTCCCTCTAATTTTCTATCCTGCTCTTTCATTACCTCTCTATCTCCCTTTATCTCTATTTACCTCTCTCTAACTTTCTATCCTGCTATCTCATTACATCTCCATCTCCCTATATCTCTATTTATCTCTCTCTAACTTTCTATCCTGATATCTCATTACCTCTCTATCTCCCTATAACTCTATTTATCTCTCTCTAATTTTCTATCCTGCTATTTCAATACTTCTCTATTTCCCTATTTCTCTATTTACCTCTTTATACCTTTCTATCCTGCTCTCTCTTTAACTCTCTATCTCCCTAAATCTCTATTTGTCTCTCTCTAACTTTCTATCCTGCTATCGCATTACCTCTCTATCTCCCTATATCTAAACTTATCTCTCTCTAACATTCTATCCTGCTATCTCATTAACTATCTTTCTCCCTATATCTCTTTTTATCTCTCTCTAATTTTCTATCCTGCTATTCATTGCCTCTCTATCTCCCTGTATCTCTATTTTTCTCTCTCTAATTTTCTATCCTGGTATCTCATTACCTCTCTATCTCCCTATATCTCTATTTATCTCTCTCTAACATTCTATCCTGCTATCTCATTACCTTTCTCCCTATATCTCTATTTATCTCTCTCTAATTTTCCCTCCATCTATTCATTGCCTCTCTATCTCCCCTTATTTCTATTTATCTCTCTCTAAATTTCTATCCTGGTATCTCATTAACTCTCTATCTCCCTCTTTCTCTATTTATCTCTCTCTAACTTTCTATCCTGCCAACTCATTACCTCTCTATCTCCCTATATCTCTATTTATTTCTCTCTATCTCTCGATCCTGCTATCCCATTACCTCTATATCTCCCTATATCTCTATTTACCTCTCTCTATTTTTCTATCCAGCTATCTATTTACATCTCTATCTCCCTATATCTCTATTCCTCTCTCTCTGAGTTTCTATCCTGCTATCTCATTATCTCTCTATTTCCCTTTATCTCTATTTATCTCTCTCTAATTTTCTATCCTGCTATTTCATTTTCTCTCTATCTCCCTTTATCTCTATTTCTCTCTCTCTAACTTTCTATCCTGCTATCTCATTAACTCTCCATCTCCCTATCACTCTATTTACCTCTCTCTAATTTTGTATCCTGCTATTTCATTACCTCTCTATTTCCCTATTTCTCAATTTACCTCTTTCTATTTTTCTATACACTCGATTCTGCTATCTCATTACATCTATATCTCCCTATATCTCTATTTGTCTCTCTCTAACTTTCTATCCTGCGATCTCATTACCTTTCTATCTCCCTATATCTCTATTTATCTCTCTCTAACTTTCTATATAGTTATCTCATTACATCTCTATCTCCCTATATCTCTGTTTATCTCTCTCTAACTTTCTATCCCGCTATCTCATTAACTCTCTATCTCCCTATAACTCTATTTATCTCTCTCTAATTTTCTATCCTGCTATTTCATTATCTCTCTATTTCCCTATTTCTCTATTTACCTCATTATACCTTTCTATCCTTCTCTCTCTTTAATTCTCTATCTCCCTCTATCTCGCTTTATCTCTCTCTAATTTTCTATCCTGCTAATCATTGCCTCTCTATCTCCCTGTATCTCTATTTATCTCTCTCTAATTTTCTATCCTGGTATCTCATTACGTCTCTATCTCCCAAAATCTCTGTTGATCTCTCTCTAACTTTCTATCCTGCTCTCTCATTACCTCTCTATATCCATATATCTCTATTTACCTCTCTCTATTTTTCTATCCAGCTATCTATTTACATCTCTATCTCCCTATATCTCTATTCCTCTCTCTCTGAGTTTCTATCCTGCTATCTCATTATCTCTCTATTTCCCTTTATCTCTATTTATCTCTCTCTAATTTTCTATCCTGCTATTTCATTTTCTCTCTATCTCCCTTTATCTCTATTTCTCTCTCTCTAACTTTCTATCCTGCTATCTCATTAACTCTCCATCTCCCTATCACTCTATTTACCTCTCTCTAATTTTCTATCCTGCTATTTCATTACCTCTCTATTTCCCTATTTCTCAATTTACCTCTTTCTATTTTTCTATACACTCGATTCTGCTATCTCATTACATCTATATCTCCCTATATCTCTATTTGTCTCTCTCTAACTTTCTATCCTGCGATCTCATTACCTTTCTATCTTCCTATATCTCTATTTATCTCTCTCTAACTTTCTATATAGTTATCTCATTACATCTCTATCTCCCTATATCTCTGTTTATCTCTCTCTAACTTTCTATCCCGCTCTCTCATTAACTCTCTATCTCCCTATAACTCTATTTATCTCTCTCTAATTTTCTATCCTGCTATTTCATTATCTCTCTATTTCCCTATTTCTCTATTTACCTCATTATACCTTTCTATCCTTCTCTCTCTTTAATTCTCTATCTCCCTCTATCTCGCTTTATCTCTCTCTAATTTTCTATCCTGCTAATCATTGCCTCTCTATCTCCCTGTATCTCTATTTATCTCTCTCTAATTTTCTATCCTGGTATCTCATTACGTCTCTATCTCCCAAAATCTCTGTTGATCTCTCTCTAACTTTCTATCCTGCTCTCTCATTACCTCTCTATATCCATATATCTCTATTTATCTCCCTCTAACTTTCCATCCTGCTATCTCAGTACCTCTCAATCTCCCTATATCTCTATTTATCGCCCTTTAACTTTCTATCCTGCTATCTCATTACCTCTCTATCTCCCTATATTTCTATTTATCGCCCTTTAACTTTCTATCCTGCTATCTCATTAACTCCTTATCTCCCTATATCTCTATTTACCTCTCTCTAACTTTTTATCCTGCTATCTCTTTACCTCTCTACCTCCCTATATCTCTATTTATAGCCCCCTAATTTTCTATCCTGCCAACTCATTACCTCTCAATATCCCTATATCTCTAATTATATCTCTCTAACTTTCTATCCTGCTATCTCATTACCTCTCTATCTCCCTCTAACTCTATTTATCTCTCTCTAATTTTCTATCCTTCTATTTCATTACCTCTCTATTTCCCTATATCTCTATTTACCTCTTTCTACCTTTCTATCCTGCTATTTCTTTAACTCACTATCTCCCTAAATCTCTATTTATCTCGCTCTAACTTTCTATCCTGCTCTCTCATTACCTCTCTATCTCCCTATATCTATACTTATCTCTCTCTAACATTTTATCCTGCTATCTCATTACCTATCTTTCTCCCTATATCTCTATTTATCTCTCTCTAATTTTCTATCCTGCTATTCATTGCCTCTCTATCTCCCTGTATCTCTATTTTTCTCTCTCTAATTTTCTATCCTGGTATCTCATTACCTCTCTATCTCCCTATATCTCTATTTATCTCTCTCTAACATTCTATCCTGCTATCTCATTACCTTTCTCCCTATATCTCTATTTATCTCTCTCTAATTTTCCCTCCATCTATTCATTGCCTCTCTATCTCCCCTTATTTTTATTTATCTCTCTCTGAATTTCTATCCTGGTATCTCATTAACTCTCTATCTCCCTCTTTCTCTATTTATCTCTCTCTAACTTTCTATCCTGCCAACTCATTACCTCTCTATCTACCTATATCTCTATTTATTCCTTTCTTTCTCTCGATCCGGCTATCTCAATACATCTATATCTCCCTATATATCTATTTATCTCTCTCTAAATTTCTTTCCTGCTATCTCATTACATCTCTATCTCCCTATATCTCTATTTATCTCTCTCTAACTTTCTATCCTGCTATCTCATTACCTCTCTATCTCCTTCTAACTCTATTTATCTCTCTCTAATTTTCTATCCTGCTATTTCATTACCTCTATATTTCCCTATATCTCTATTTACCTCTTTCTACCTTTCTATCCTGCTATCTCTTTAACTCTCTATCTCCTTAAATCTCTATTTGTCTCTCTCTAACTTTCTATCCTGCTCTCTCATTACCTCTCTATCTCCCCGTATCTATACTTATCTCTCTCTAACATTCTATCCTGCTATCTCATTACCTATCTTTCTCCCTATATCTCTATTTATCTCTCTCTAATTTTCTATCCTGCTATTCATTGCCTCTCTATCTCCCCGTATCTCTATTTATCTGTCTCTAATTTTCTATCCTGGTATCTCATTACCTCTCTATCTCCCTCTATCTCTATGTATCTCTGTCTAACTTTGTATTCTGCCAACTTATTCCCTCTCTATCTCCCTATATCTCTATTTATTCCTCTCTACTCTCGATCCTGCTATCTCATTACATCTATATCTCCCTATATCTCTATTTATCTCTCTCTAACTTTCTATCCTGCTATCTCATTACCTCTCTATCTCCCTCTAACTCTATTTATCTCTCTCTAATTTTCTATCCTCCTATTTCATTACCTCTCTATTTCCCTATATCTCTATTTACCTCTTTCTACCTTTCTATCCTGCTATCTCTTTAACTCTCTATCTCCCTAAATCTCTATTTGTCTTGCTCTAACTTTCTATCCTGCTCACTCATTACCTCTCTATCTCCCTATATCTAAATTATCTCTCTCTAACATTCTATCCTGCTATCTCATTAACTATCTTTCTCCCTATATCTCTATTTATCTCTCTCTAATTTTCTATCCTGCTATTCATTGCCTCTCTATCTCCCTGTATCTCTATTTTTCTCTCTCTAATTTTCTATCCTGGTATCTCATTACCTCTCTATCTCCCTATATCTCTATTTATCTTTCTCTAACATTCTATCCTGCTATCTCATTACCTTTCTCCCTATATCTCTATTTATCTCTCTCTAATTTTCCCTCCATCTATTCATTGCCTCTCTATCTCCCCTTATTTCTATTTATCTCTCTCTAAATTTCTATCCTGGTATCTCATTAACTCTCTATCTCCCTCTTTCTCTATTTATCTCTCTCTAACTTTCTATCCTGCCAACTCATTACCTCTCTATCTACCTATATCTCTATTTATTCCTCTCTATCTCTCGATCCGACTATCTCATTACATCTATATCTCCCTATATATCTGTTTATCTCTCTCTAAATTTCTTTCCTGCTATCTCATTACATCTCTATCTCCCTATATCTCTATTTATCTCTCTCTAACTTTCTATCCTGCTATCTCATTACATCTCTATCTCCCTCTAACTCTATTTATCTCTCTCTAATTTTCTATCCTGCTATTTCATTACCTCTCTATTTCCCTATATCTCTTTTTACCTCTTTCTACCTTTCTATCCTGCTATCTCTTTAACTCTCTGTCTCCCTAAATCTCTATTTGTCTCTCTCTAACTTTCTATCCTGCTCTCTCATTACCTCTCTATCTCCCCATATCTATACTTATCTCTCTCTAACATTCTATCCTGCTATCTCATTACCTATCTTTCTCCCTATATCTCTATTTATCTCTCTCTAATTTTCCATCCAGCTATTCATTGCCTCTCTATCTCCTTGTATCTCTATTTATCTGTCTCTAATTTTCTATCCTGGTATCTCATTAACTCTCTATCTCCCTCTATCTCTATTTATCTCTCTCTAACTTTCCATCCTGCCAACTCATTCCCTCTCTATCTCCCTATATCTCTATTTATTCCTCTCTACTCTCGATCCTGCTATCTCATTACATCTATATCTCCCTATATCTCTATTTATCTCTCTCTAACTTTCTATCCTGCTATCTCATTACCTCTTTATCTCCCTCTAACTCTATTTATCTCCCTCTAATTTTCTATCCTGCTATTTCATTTCCTCTATATTTCCCTATATCTCTATTTACCTCTTTCTACCTTTCTATCCTGCTATCTCTTTAACTCTCTATCTCCCTAAATCTCTATTTGTCTCTCTCTAACTTTCTATCCTGCTCTCTCATTACCTCTCTATCTCCCCATATCTATACTTATCTCTCTCTAACATTCTATCCTGCTATCTCATTACCTGTCTTTCTCCCTATATCTCTATTTATCTCTCTCTAATTTTCTTTCCTGCTATTCATTGCCTCTCTATCTCCCTGTATCTCTATTTTTCTCTCTCTAATTTTCTATCCTGGTATCTCATTACCTCTCTATCTCCCTATATTTCTATTTATCTCTCTCTAACTTTCTATCCTGCTCTCTCATTACCTCTCTACCTCCCTATATCTATACTTATCTCTCTCTAACATTCTATCCTGCTATCTCATTAGCTTTCTTTCTCCCAATATCTCTATTTATCTCTCTCTAATTTTCCATCCAGCTATTCATTGCCTCTCTATCTACACGTATCTCTATTTATCTGTCTCTAATTTTCTATCCTGGTATCTCATTAACTCTCTATCTCCCTCTTTCTCTATTTATCTCTCTCTAACTTTCTATCCTGCCAACTCATTACCTCTCTATCTCCCTATATCTCAATTTACCTCTCTCTATTTTTCTATCCAGCTATCTATTTACCTCTCTATTTCCCTTTATCTCTATTTACCTCTCTCTAATTTTCTATCCTGCTCTTTCATTACCTCTCTATCTCCCTTTATCTCTATTTACCTCTCTCTAACTTTCTATCCTGCTATCTCATTACATCTCCATCTCCCTATATCTCTATTTATCTCTCTCTAACTTTCTATCCTGCTATCTCATTACCTCTCTAACTCCCTATAACTCTATTTATCTCTCTCTAATTTTCTATCCTGCTATTTCAATACTTCTCTATTTCCCTATTTCTCTATTTACCTCTTTATACCTTTCTATCCTGCTCTCTCTTTAACTCTCTATCTCCCTAAATCTCTATTTGTCTCTCTCTAACTTTCTATCCTGCTATCTCATTACCTCTCTATCTCCCTATATCTCTGTTTATTACTCTCTAATTTTCCATCCATCTATTCATTGCCTCTCTATCTCCCTGTATCTCTATTTATCTCTCTCTAATTTTCTATCCTACTATCTCATTAACTGTCTATCTCACTCTTTCTCGATTTATCGCCCTCTAACTTTCTATCCTGCTATCTCTTTACCTCTCTATCTCTATATCTCTATTTTCCTCTCTCTAACTTCCTATCCTGCTCTATCTTTACCTCTCAATCTCCCTATATCTCTATTTATCGACTTCTAATTTTCTATCCTGCTCTCTCATTACCTCTCTATCTCTCTATATCTCTATATATTTCTCTATCTTTCGATGCTGCTCTCTCATTACCTATCTATCTTCCTATATAAGTACTTATTTCTCTCTATCTCTCGATCCTGCTATCCCATTACCTCTCTATCTCCCTATGTCTCTTTTTACCTCTCACTATTTTTCTATCCAGCTATCTCATTACCTCTCTATCTCCCTATATCTCTATTCCTTTCTCTCTAACTTCCTATCCTGCTATCTCATTACCTCTCTATTTCCCTTTATCTCTATTTATCTCACTCTAATTTTCTATCCTGCTATTTCATTACCTATCTCCCTATATCTCTATTTACCTCTCTCTAACTTTCTATCCTGCTATCTCATTAACTCTCTATCTCCCTATAACTCTAGTTATCTCTCTCTAATTTTCTATCCTGCTACTTCATTTTCTCTCTATTTCCCTATTTCTCTATTTACCCCTTTCTAACTTTCTATCCTGCTCTCTCTTTAACGCTCTATCTCCATATATCTCTATCTATCTCTCTCTAATTTTCTATCCTCGTATCTCATTACATCTCTATCTCCCTATATCTCTATTGATCACACTCTAACTTTCTATCCTGCTCTCTCATTACCTCTCTATCTCCCTATATCTCTATTTATCACCCTTTAACTTTCTATCCTGCTATCTCATTACCTCTCAATCTCCTTATATCTCTATTTATCGCCCTTTAACTTTCTATCCTGCTATCTCATTATCACCCTATCTCCCTATATCTCTATTTACCTCACTCTAACTTTTTATCCTGCTATCTCTTTACCTCTCTATCTCCCTATATCTCTATTTATCTCTCTCTAACTTTCTATCCTGCTATCTCATTACCTCTTTATCTCCCTATACCTCTATTTATCTCTCTCTAATTTTCTATCCTGCTATTTCATTACCTCTCTATCTCCCTATTTCTCTATTTACCTCTTTCTACCTTTCTATCCTGCTATCTCATTACCTCTCTATCTCCCTATGTCCCTATTTATCTCTCTCTAACTTTCTATCCTGCTCTCTCATTACCTCTCTATCTCCCTTTATCTATACTTATCTCTCTCTAACATTCTATCCTGCTCTCTCATTACCTGTCTTTCTCCCTATATCTCTATTTATCTCTCTCTAATTTTCTTTCCTGCTATTCATTGCCTCTCTATCTCCCTGTATCTCTATTTTTCTCTCTCTAATTTTCTATCCTGGTATCTCATTACCTCTCTATCTCCCTATATTTCTATTTATCTCTCTCTAACTTTCTATCCTGCTCTCTCATTACCTCTCTACCTCCCTATATCTATACTTATCTCTCTCTAACATTCTATCCTGCTATCTCATTAGCTTTCTTTCTCCCAATATCTCTATTTATCTCTCTCTAATTTTCCATCCAGCTATTCATTGCCTCTCTATCTCCTTGTATCTCTATTTATCTGTCTCTAATTTTCTATCCTGGTATCTCATTAACTCTCTATCTCCCTCTTTCTCTATTTATCTCTCTCTAACTTTCTATCCTGCCAACTCATTACCTCTCTATCTCCCTATATCTCAATTTACCTCTCTCTATTTTTCTATCCAGCTATCTATTTACCTCTCTATTTCCCTTTATCTCTATTTATCTCCCTCTAATTTTCTATCCTGCTCTTTCATTACCTCTCTATCTCCCTTTATCTCTATTTACCTCTCTCTAACTTTCTATCCTGCTATCTCATTACATCTCCATCTCCCTATATCTCTATTTATCTCTCTCTAACTTTCTATCCTGCTATCTCATTACCTCTCTATCTCCCTATAACTCTATTTATCTCTCTCTAATTTTCTATCCTGCTATTTCAATACTTCTCTATTTCCCTATTTCTCTATTTACCTCTTTATACCTTTCTATCCTGCTCTCTCTTTAACTCTCTATCTCCCTAAATCTCTATTTGTCTCTCTCTAACTTTCTATCCTGCTCTCTCATTACCTCTCTATCTCCCTTTATCTATACTTATCTCTCTCTAACATTCTATCCTGCTCTCTCATTACCTGTCTTTCTCCCTATATCTCTATTTATCTCTCTCTCTTTTTCTATCCTGCGAACTCATTGCCTCTCTATCTACCTATATCTCTATTCATCTCTCTCTAACTTTCTATCCTGCTCTCTCATTACCTCTCTATCTCCCTATATGTTATTTATCGCCATTTAACTTTCTATCCTGCTATCTCATTAACTCCCTATCTCCCTATATCTCTATTTACCTCTCTCTAACTTTTTATCCTGCTATCTCATTAAATCCCTATCTCCCTATATCTCTACTTACCTCTCTCTATTTTTCTATCCAGCTATCTCATTACCTCTCTATCTCCCTATATCTCTATTTCTCTCTCTCTAACTTTCTATCCTGCTATCTCATTACCTCTCAATCTCCCTATATCTCTATTTATCGACTTCTAATTTTTTATCCTGCTATCTCATTACCTCTCTATCTCCCTATATCTCTATATATTTATCTATCTTTCGATCCTGCTATCCCATTACCTCTCAATCTCCCTATATCTCTATTTATCTCTCTCTAATTTTCTATCCTGCTATTTCATTACCTCTCTATCTCCCTTTATCTCTATTTGCCTCTCTCTAACTTTCTATCCTGCTATCTCATTACATCTCTATCTCCCTATATCTCTATTTATTTCTCTCTAACTTTCTATCCTGCTATCTCATTAACTCTCTATCTCCCTATAACTCTATTTATCTCTCTCTAATTTTCCATCCTGCTACTTCATTTTCTCTCTATTTCCCTATTTCTCTATTTACCCCTTTCTACCTTTCTATCCTGCTCTCTCTTTAACTCTCTATCTCCTTATATCTCTATCTATCTCTCTCTAATTTTCTATCCTGCTATTTCATTACCTCTCTATTTCCCTATTTCTCTTTTTACCTCTTTCTACCTTTCTATCCTGCTATCTCATTACCTCTCTATCTCCCTATGTCCCTATTTATCTCTCTCTAACTTTCTCTCCTGCTCTCTCATTACCTCTCTATCTCCCTTTATCTATACTTATCTCTCTCTAACATTCTATCCTGCTCTCTCATTACCTATCTTTCTCCCTATATCTCTATTTATCTCTCTCTCATTTTCTATCCTGCGAACTCATTGCCTCTCTATCTACCTATATCTCTATTCTTCTCTCTCTAACTTTCTAACCTGCTCTCTCATTACCTCTCTGTCTCCCTATATCTCTATTTATCACCCTCTAACTTTCTATCCTGCGAACTCATTACCTCTCAATCTCCCTATATCTCTATTTATCGCCCTTTAACTTTCTATCCTGCTATCTCATTACCTCTCTATCTCCCTATATCTCTATTTATCTCTCTCTAATTTTCTATCTTCGTATCTCATTACGTCTCTATCTCCCTATATCTTTATTGATCTCTCTCTAACTTTCTATCCTGCTCTCTCATTACCACTCTATCTCCCTATATCTCTATTTATCACCCTTTAACTTTCTATCCTGCTATCTCATTACCTCTCAATCTCCTTATATCTCTATTTATCGCCCTTTAACTTTCTATCCTGCTATCTCATTAACTCCCTTTCTCCCTATATCTCTGTTTACCTCTCTCTAACTTTTTATCCTGTTATCTCTTTACCTCTCTATCTCCCTATATCTCTATTTATCGCCCCCTAATTTTCTATCCTGCCAACTCATTACCTCTCTATCTCCCTATATCTCTATTTATCTCTCTCTAACTTTCTATCCTGCTATCTCATTACCTCTCTGTGTCCCTATTTCTCTATTTACCTCTTTCTACCTTTCTATCCTGCTATCTCATTACCTCTCTATCTCCCTATGTCCCTATTTATCTTTCTCTAACTTTCTATCCTGCTATCTCATTACCTCTCTATCTCCCTTTATCTATACTTATCTCTCTCTAACATTCTATCCTTCTCTCTCATTACCATTCTTTCTCCCTATATCTCTATTTGTCTCTCTCTAATTTTCTGTCCTGCTACTCATTGCCTCTCTATCTACCTATATCTCTATTTATCTCTCTCTAACTTTCTATCTGCTCTCTCATTACCTCTCTATCTCCCTATATCTCTATTTATCACCCTCTAACTTTCTATCCTGCGAACTCATTACCTCTCAATCTCCCGATATCTCTATTTATCGCCCTTTAACTTTCTATCCTGCTATCTCATTACCTCTCTATCTCCCTATATTTTATTTATCGCCCTTTAATTTTCTATCCTGCTATCTCATTAACTCCCTATCTCCCTATATCTCTATTTACCTCTTTCTAACTTTTTATCCTGCTATCTCATTAAATCCCTATATCCCTATATCTCTATTTACCTCTCTCTATTTTTCTATCCAGCTATCTCATTACCTCTCTATCTCCCTAAATCTCTATTCCTCTCTCTCTAACTTTCTATCCTGCTATCTCATTACCTCTTTATTTCCCTTAATCTCTATTTACCTCTCTCTAACTTTCTATCCTGCTCTCTCTTTACCTCTCAATCTCCCTATATCTCTATTTATCGACTTCTAATTTTCTATCTTGCTATCTCATTACCTCTCTATCTCCCTATATCTCTATATATTTATCTATCTTTCGATCCTGCTATCTCATTACCTCTCTATCTCACTATATCTCTATTTATTTCTCCCTATCTCTCTTTGTATCTACCTCTCTCTATCTTTCTGTCTCACTTTCTCTCTATATCTCTCTCTCCTTATGTATCTCTCTATCTGCCTATCTCCATCACTATTCTCCTCTCTATTTTTCACTATCTCGACCTATGCCTTTATCTCTCTCTTTCTATCTCTCTTTATCTATCTCTATCTCTTTCTCCCTCTATCTGGCTATCTCTCTATCTCTTTGCAACCCCTCTCTATATCTTGCTATATATCTACCTCTCAATCTCCATCTATATCTCTCATTCTATCTCGATCACTTTCTATCTCTCTCTATCTCTATACAACTCTCTAAATCTAACTCTCTTTATTTCTCTCTCTTGCTACCTTCTCTTATTTCACTCTATCACTCGCTATCTTTCTTTACCTCTCTCAATCTCACTGTCTCATTATCTTTCTATCTCTATCTCTCCCCATCTTCCATATCTTGCTATTTTGCTATCTCACTCACAAACTATCTAACTATGTCTCTAACTCACTATCTCTCTATCTCGCTATCACTCTACACAGCTATCTCTCTCTATCTTTGTATCTCTCTATCCCTCTCTATCTATCTATCTCTCTCTGTTTGTATCCATCTCTGTCCATCATCTATCTCTTGTTTTCTATCCCTCTATCTCTCAATTCTAACCCTAACTCTATCACTTCCTCTCTACCTGTCCATCTCTCTCTTTATATATCGCTCCATCATTCTATCTCGTTCTCTTTCCCTCTATCTCTCTTTCTATCTGTCTATCTGTCTGTCTATCTCTATGCCCCTCTCTATCTCTTTTTCTATCACTATCTCTCTCCCTCTATCTCTGTCTATCTCTATCCCTTCTCTATCTCTTTTTCTATCACTATCTCTCTTCCTCTATCTCTTTATTACTCTATCTGTCTCTGTCTTTCTATACCTCTATCTCTCTATCTCTCTATATCTCTCTCTCTATTTCCTTCTGTCTACCTTGCTGTCTAGCTATCTCTTCATCTCTATCTCTTTATCGCTATCTCACTATGTAGCTATCTCACTCATTCTCTCTCTCTCTCTCTCTATATATATATGTATATATATACCTGTCTATCTCTATATCTATATTTCTCTCTTCCTCATCTTCCTCTCCATCTATCTTTATCTCTCTGTATCTCTGTATCTTTCAATCTCTCAATTGCTCTCTATATCTCTCTCTCTAATTATCTCTCCCTCTCTGTCTATATGTCTGTATCTGCCCCCCTCTCTACCTCTCTATACTGCTAGCTGTCTCTCTCTCCTTATCTCTCCATCTGTCTCTTTTTAACTCTCGATAACATTATCTCTCTATAACATTATCCCTCTATCACAATATCTCTCCCCATCTCTCTTTTTATCTTCTCTCTCTTTCACAGCATCAATCACTCCCTCCCTCTCGCTCTCTGCACATCTATCGGCTTATCTCTATTTCTCCCAGTATCTGTTTATCTCTCTATCTTTCATATACTTTTCTCTCCAACTCTCTCCCCATCTCTCTATCTGTATCCCTTTCAATCTCTCTCTCTCTACCTCGCTATCTCACTAACTCTTTATCTCTATCACTCTCTAAATCTCACTATCACCCTCTATGTGTCCCCATGTCCATATAACTTGCTAGCTCACGATCTCTGTCTCTCTCACTATAAAAATATCTCAAGCTCACTATCTCTTTTTCTCTCTCCATCTCCCTATCTCTTTCCAGCTCTCCATTTCTATCACTTGCTATCTTCCTCTATCTCTCTATATATCTCAATCTCTATTTCCCTCCCCATCTCTCTTTATTTCACACACTCTATCTCTGTATCTCTCAGTCGTGCTCTCTATCTCTCTCTCTCGCTATAATTCTATCCATCTATCTCCCTGTCTATCTCTCTCCCCCTCTCTATATCTCACTCTCTCTCTCTCTGTGTCTCCCAATCTCCCTTTCTCTCTCTCTGTAAGTCCCTGTCTCTTTATAAGTCCCTATTGCAATATCTCTCCCTCTATCTCTCTCTATCTCCCTCTATCTCGTTCTCCCTGTCTCACTCTATCTCTCTGTACTTCTATCTCCTTATTTCTCTCTAACTCCCCAGTATCTGCTTATCTCTTTATCTCCCTCCCTCTCACTCTCTCTAACCCTCTCTCTCTACCTCTCTATCTGTCTTTCCCCCTCAATCTCTCTCTCTATCTCGCAAGCACTCTCTCGTACTCCCTCTCTATCTATCTCTATCTACCTCTCGCCATCTCACAATCTCTGTATCTCTCTCTCTCTATCTCTCTCCATCGTTATACCTTTTTCACTCTCCATCTCTCTATGTCATTCTATATACCTGTGTCGCTAAATCACTAGCTTTCTAAATCTATCTCACTATCACTCTATCCCTCGATCTCTCCATCTAGCTTTCTGTCTCTCTATCTCTCTTTTTTTATCTATCTCTATCTCACTCTATCGCTATCTCTCTCTGGCTGTCTAGGCCATTCTCTGTGTTTCTTTCAATCCCCCATCTCTGTCTCCCTAATTCTATCTCTCTCTATCTGTCTATCTCACTATCTCTCTTTCTCTTTCTATCTCAATCTCTCTATCTCACTATTTCTCTATCTCTATCATCCTCTACTTCACTCTTTAGATATCCAGATACCTTGCCATCTTGCTATAATGCTAGCTCTCTATTTATCTCTCTCTAGCCCTCCCTGTCACCACCTCTGCTTGTCTTTATCTCTATCACTCTCTCTCTATCTCACTATCTCACTGCCTCTTCATCTTACTTTCTCTGTCTATCTTGGTAAACAACTCCCTCTCTAACTTGTTATCTTGCTGTCTCACTATCTCCTATTTATCTCTATCTCTATATCTCTCCATCTCTCTTTCTCTCTCCATTTCTCTGCATCTTCATCTATCTGTATCTCTTTATGCCTCCATCTCCTATCTCTCGTTCTCTATCTCTCTGTCTCTTTATGTCTGTCTATCACACTATCTCTATAATTCTCATCTCTTCCTCTATATGTCTATCTCTCTTTCTATAGATCTTTCTATCCCCTTCTCTATTTATCTCTCTATCCCAATCCCTCTCTATCCCTCTCTCCATCTCCCTAAATCTCTCCCCATCACACACTATCTCTCTCTTATCTTCCTATCGCTCTATTTCTATTGCTGGCCTTTCTATATCCCTCACTCTTTCTCTCTGTATCCCTCTCTCCATCTCTCCCTCTATCTATACCTCTCTTGGCATCTGGAGGAAACACTATCACTCTCCATCTCTCTTTCTATCTACCTCTATCCCCGTCTCTATCTCTCTCTATCTTACTCTCTCCCTACCTCTCAATCTCTCTTTATCACTCTATCTCTCTATTTCTCTACCTTCCTTTGACTCTCTCAGTCTCTCCATCTATTTCTCTGTCTCGTCAGTTCCCAATTTCTGTATCTGCCTCTAACTCTCTAAATCACTATTTCGCTGTTTCACTACCTCTCTATCTTGATCACTTACTACCACACTATCTCCCTATCTCTCTGTATCTTTCAATCTCTGTACAGCTAACTCACCCTCTCTCTGTCTATCTCTCTGTAACTCGATCACTTTCTCCCTATCTGCCTCTCCACCGCTAATTCACTTTTTCTATCTCTATCTCGCAACTATCGCTATCTCTCTCTATCACTCTAACTTTCTGTATGTCACTTTCTCATTACCTCTCTCTCTGTCTATCTCTGTTTCTGTCTCTTTGTATCTCTTTATCACTCTGAATATCTCTATTTCTATTTATCTCTGTTTCTATCTCTGTCTGTCTATCTCTCTCTCTCTCTATCCCCTTCTCTATCTCACTATCTGACAATCTCTTGCCATCACCATCTATCTCTCTCTATCTCTGTCCATTTGCTATCTGTTTCTATCTGTATACCTCTATATCTCTTGATCCCTTTATTGCTCTAAGTACCTCTCCCTATCTCACTATCTCTATATAGCTATCCCTCTCTTTTTCTCTATCTATCTCTCAAACTTGATATCTCACCATCTACCTCCTCCCACTCCCTCTATCTCCCTATCTCTCAATCTTTACTTCTATCACCCTCTCCCTCACTCTCTCTATCCCTATTTCTATCCCCTCTATCTCCCCCTCCCTCACTCTCTCTACCCTTCTGTCTCCCTATCTCTCCCTCTCTGTCCCTGTCTTTCTCTCTATCTGTCTCTTTATATCTCTCTCTATCACTCTATCAGTCTCTCTCTCTCTATCTGTACATCTCTGTCAATCCCCCTGTCTATTCCTCTCTATCTCATTCTCTTCATTGCCCTCCTTATCTTTCAATATCTCTCTATCACTGTCTATATCTTTCTGTCTCTCCATCTCTCTATATATCTGTTTCCCCTATCTACTTCTCTATCTCGCTACCTCCCAACTTCTATCTCTCTTTATATCTTTCTCTCTTTCCCTCTATATCTCTCTCTCTATCTATGTATCTCTCTATAACCCTCTCTATCTGTGGATCCCTCTATCTCCATCTCTCTCTATTTCATTCTCATTATTTCCCTTTCTATATCTCTCTCTACATCTCTCTATCTCTCGTTATCTCTCTCATTATCTCTTTCATAGATATCTCGCATGCTCTCTCTCTATATATATATCTCTATCTCTTAATATATATATCTCCACCCAGCTCTCAATCTCTCCCTTTATCTGCATCTTTCTCTCCATCTTCCTTTCTGTCTCTCTATTTCCCTCTTTCTCCCTATCCCTCTATCTTTCTGTATCCCTCTATCTCTCTATCTAGCTCTCTTTCTATCAAGCTATCTCATTATCTCTGTCTCTCTCTATCTCCATCTCTCTCTGTATCTCCCTACCTCTCTCTCTATTGCTCTGCCTCACTATGTCTTTCATAACTATCTCGTTCATTCTCTCTCTATATTGCTCTTTGTCTATCTCTTTTGCCATATGTGTATCTCTCTATCTCTCAAGCTCACTGTCTCTCTATTTGCCTCACTATCTCTTTCTCTCTCTGTATCTCCTTATTGTGCTCTCTCTCTTTCTCTCCATATGTCTCGCTGTCTCACTCTCTCTCTTTCTCTCCCTCTATCTCTTTTCTGTCTATCACTCAATCTCTATTGCTGTCCTCTTTTCTCTATCTTTCAATCTAACTTCCTCTCTCCTTCCCCCTATTTCTCTTCCTATCTCACTATCTGTCTCTTTATATCTCTCCATCACACTATCTTTCTCTCTCAAACTCTCTCTATACCTCCTTATCTCTCTCTCACTGTAACTCTATATGTATCTCTCTTTCTCACTCTCTCCCTCTATCTCTCTCTATCTCTCTTCTGTCCATCGCTCTATCTCCATATATCTGTAAATACTTCTATCTCATCTCCATATCTCCCTCTCCGTTGTCATGAAGAATCTAGTCATCAGGTGTAAGGTGCTCTTCATCTTGCTGTACGTGGTGCAGATCTGGGTGAGATCCCACAACTGTGCCCCGACAATCACCTGGGCCATCGTCTGCTTTCTGTGCAGGTTGTGAATGGACTGTGTTCGTGGAGATGCAATGAACAAACCTCTAGATGAAGGGGACCTACATCACCCCCATCCTGATGGCCACCTTTGTGTGTGGCTGCATTAACCTGTCCAGAGACCTTCAGTACACAAACACCAAGCGTCACTATGTGCTGAGGCTCTACATGTCATCAGTGTATATATCTCTCTCTCACTTTCTCTCTTCTTCTCTATCTGTCTTTCCCCCTCATTCTCTCTCGCGCAAGCACTCTCTCGTTCTCCCTCTCTGTCTATCTCTATCTACCTCTCGCCATCTCAAAATCTCTGTATCTCTCTCTCTCTCTATCTCTCTCCATCGTTATACCTTTTTCACTCTCCATCTCTCTATGTCTTTCTATATTCCTCTCTCACTAAATCACTAGCTTTCTAAATCTATCTCTCTATCGCTTTACCCCTCTATCGCTCCATCTAAATTTCTGTCTCTCTATCTCCCTTTTTTATCTATCTCTATCTCACTCTCTCGCTATCTCTCTCTGGCTGTCTAGACCTTTCTCTATCTTTCTTTCAATCCCCCATCTCTGTCTCTCTATCTCTCTCTATCAACTATCTCACTATCTCTCTTTCTCTTTCTATCTCAATCTCTCTACCTCACTATTTCTCTCTCTCTATCAACCTCTACTTCACTATTTAGATATCCAGATACCTCACTATCTTGCTATAATGCTAGCTCTCTATTTATCTCTCTCTAGCTCTCTCTGTCACCACCTCTGCTTGTCTTTATCTCTATCACTCTAGCTCTCTATCTCACTATCTCACTGCTCCGCTGTCTCACTTTCTCTGTCTATCTTGGTAAACAGCTCCCTCTCTAACTCATTATCTTACTGTCTCACTATCTCCCTATTTATCTCTATCTCTAACTTTCTCCATCTCTCCATCTCTCTTTCTCTCTCCATTTCTCTGCATCTTCATCTCCTTCTCTATCTCTCTCTATCTATCACACTATCTCTCTAACTTTCATCTCTCCCTCTATATATCTATCTCTCTTCTTGTATACCTCTGTCTATCCCCTTCTCTATTTATCTCTCTCCCTCAATCCCTCTCTATCCCTCTCTCCATCTCTCTAAATCTCTCCCCATCACACTCTACCTCTCTCTTATCTTCCTATCGCTCTATTCCTATTGCTGGCCCCTCTCTATCCCTCCCTCTTTCTCAAACTGTCTCTCTCTGTCCCTCTCTCCATCTCTCCCCATCTCTCTCTCTATCTATACCTCTCTTGGCATCCGGAGAAAACACTATCACTCTCGATTTCTCTTTCTATCTACCTCTATTCCCATCTCTATCTCTCTCTATCTTACTCTCTCCCTACCTCTCAATCTCTCTTGACCATTCTATCTCTCTATTTCTCTACCTTCCTCTGTCTCTCCTGGTCTCTCCATTTATCTCTCTGTCTCGTCAGCTTCCAATCTCTGTATCTGCCTCTAACTCTCTAAATCACTATTTCGCTATTTCATTATCTCTCTATCTCAATCACTTACTACCACACTATCTCCCTATCTCTCTGTATCTTTCAATCTCTGTACAGCTAATTCAATCACTTTCTCTCTGTCTATCTCTCTGTAACTCGATCACTATCTCCCTATCTGCCTCTCCACCTCTAATTCACTTTTTCTATCTCTATCTCTCAACTATCGCTATCTCTCTCTATCACTCTCTATCTCTCTCTGCATGTCGCTTTCTCATTACCTCTCTCTCCCTCCATCTCTGTATCTGTCTCTTTGTATCTCTCTATCTGAATATCTCAATTTCTATTTATCTCTGTTTCTATCTCTGTCTGCCTCACTATCTGGCTATCTCTCTCTATCCTCTTTTCTATCTCACTATCTGACAATCTCTTGCCATCACCCTCTATCTCTCTCTATCTCTGTTTATTTTCTATCTGTCTCTATCTCTAAATATCCCTCTATCTGTATACCTCTATATCTCTTGATCCCTTTATTGCTCTAAGTACCTCTCTCTATCTCACTATCTCTATATAGCTATCTCTCTCTCTATCTCTATCTATCTCTCAAACTCTATATCTCCCTATCTACCTCCTCCCACTCCCTCTATCTCCCTATGTCTCAATCTCTACTTCTATCTCCCTCTCCCTCACTCTCTCTATCCCTATTTCTATCCCCTCTATCTCCCCTTCCCTAACTCTCCCTACCCTTCTGTCTCCCTATCTCTCCCTCTCTATCCCTGTCTATCACTCTATCAGTCTCTCTCTCTCTATCTGTATATTTCTGTCAATCCCCCTGTCTATTCCTCTCTATCTCATTCTCTTCATCACCCTCTTATTCATTCAATATCTCTCTATCACTCTCTATATCTCTCTGTCTGTCCATTTATCTGTTTCCCCTATCTACTTCTCTATCTCTCTATCTCCCAACTTCTATCTCTCTTTATATCTCTCTCTCTCTCCCTCTACATCTCTCTCTCTATCGATGTATCTCTCTATAACCCTCTCTATCTGTGGATCTCTCTATTTCCATCTCTCTCTATTTCAATCTTGTTATTTCCCTTTCTATATCTCTCTCTACATCTCTCTATCTGTCGGTATCTCTCTCTCTCGCTATCTCTTTCATAGATATCTCACACACTCACTCTCTATATATATATCTCTATCTCTTGATATATATATCTCCACCCAGCTGTCAATCTCTCCCTCTATCTGCATCTTTCTCTCCATGTTTCTTTCTGTTTCTCTATCTCCCTCTTTCTCCCTATCCCTCTATCTTTCTGTTTCCCTCTATCTCTATCTCTCTTTCTATCACGCTATCTTATTATCTCTGTCTCTTTCTATCTCTATCTCTCTCTGCATCTCCCTACCTCTCTCTCTATTTGCACTGCCTCACTATCTCTTTCATAGCTATCTCGTTCATTCTCTCCCTATATTGCTCTTGGACTATCTCTTTTGCTATATGTGTATCTCTCTATCTCTGAAGCCCACTGTCTCTCTATCTGCCTCTCTATCTCTTTCCCTCTCTGTATCTCCTTATTGTGCTCTCTCTCTTTCTCTCTCTATGTCTCTCTGTCTCACTCTCTCTCTTTCTCTCCCTCTATCTCTTTTCTGTCTATCACTCAATCTCTATTGCTGTCCCCTTTTCTCTATCATTCAATCTATCTTCCTCTCTCCTTTTCCCTATTTCTCACCTACCTCACTATCTGTCTCTTTATATCTCTCCATCACACTATCTTTCTCTCTCAAACTCTCTCTATACCTCCTTATCTCTCTCTCACTGTAACTCTGTATCTCTCTTTCTCACTCTCTCCCTCTATCTCTCTCTATCTCTCTTCTGTCTAGTGCTCTATCTCTGTTGCTATACTTGTCTATCTTTCACTCTATCTCTCTCTGATTCTCCCTATTTCTCTATCTATCTCTCTACCTGTCTCTTTATATCTCACTCTATCCCTCTCTATTTCTACCATCTCTCTCTTTCTCCCCATGTCTGGCTATCTCTTTGTTGCCAATCTCTCTCTATCCCCTTCTCTATCTACCACTCAATCTCTCTATCACTCCCACTCTACCTCTCAATCTCTCCATCTCTCTCTCCCTATTTCTCTCTATAACTTTATCCCCCTCTCTTTCTTTATCTCCCTCTATCTCACTCTATAACTCTATCTACCCCTGTGTCTCCCCATCTCACTTTCGCTGTATCTCTCTCCCTCTAACTCTCTATCTCACAATCTCGCTATTTCGTTATCTCTCTCTCATTATGTCGCTAACCATACTCTATCTTTCTATCTCGCTATTTCTCTATATAGATCTCTCTCTTGCCATTGCTCTCTCTATTTGCCTGTCTCTCCATGTCTCAATCTGTCACTCTCCCTATCTGCCTCTCCACCTCTCTGTCTCATTCTCTCCACATCTCTGAATCTCCCTCTCACTCTATCTCACTCTATCTATCTCACTCTATCTCCCTTGCTGTTTCTATATCTCTTCATCTCTCTCACGATCTATCTCCCTCTTTATCTCTCTTCTTCTTTCTCCATTTCCCTGTATGCATCTTTATATCTCCATTGCTTCCCCTTTCTCTATTTCTTACTCTTATCTCTCTCTCTCCCTATCACCCCATCTCCCTCTCTGTTTCTATCTCACAATCTATCTCTTTATATCACTCTCTTTCACTTTATCTCCTCTATTTCTCTAGCTGTATATTTCTACCCCCCTTTCCATCTATTTCACTCTCTGTCTCTTTATCTCTCAATCTCTCTCTGTCTCTCAGTATCTCTCCATCTCTCTTTATCTCACTGTCTCACTTTCTCTGTCTATCTCACTCTATCTCTTTATCTTGCTATCTTATTGATTTGTATGCTGCCTTTTCCCTCTTTCCATCTCCCTATCTCTCAATCTCCCTCTATCTCTCCCTTTCTCACTATCTAGCTACCTGTCTGTCTGGCTAATTTGCTATCTCACCTTATTTCTATATCTCTACATCTCTAACTCTCTATCTCTCTATCTTGCAGTTTCACTATCTCTCTACATCTCTAACTCTCTAACTCTCTATCTTGCAGTTTCACTATCTCTCTATACCTTTATCTCACCATCTCACTATCTCAGTAACATTCTCCCTATGTCTCTATCTCGCTCTCACTCTATTTTGCAATTCCACTATCTCTCTACCTTTCTCTCTTATCTCACTACCTATTGCTCTTTCAACCTGTCTATATCTCTATCTCGCTATGTCACAAACCCTCTATCTCTCTCTATCTCATTATCTCGCTATCTTGCATTAACACTATCTCTCTATTTCTATATCTCCCTCCATCACAATATCTACTTATCTCTCTCTATCTCTCTCTCTTTACCTCTACCTCGCTATTGGCCTATCTCATTTCTTCACTAACTTGCTCTCGTTATTTCTCTTTCTCTCCATCTCTCCCTGTCTCTCTCTATGTCTGTCGCTGTATCTCTCTATCTCACTATATCTCTCTCTTTCGATCTCACTCTCACTCTATTTTCTATCTTGTCATCTCTTTCTCACTTGATTTCTAGCTGTGTCACTATATCTCTGTATTTCTCTATATCATTCTATCTCTCTATCTAATTCTCTGTCTCGTCATCTGTCTAACTCATTTTCTGTCTTTCTCACTACTTCTCTATAGATCTCCATCATTTTAACTATGTAACTTTCTCTATCAAACAATCTCTCGATCTATCTCTCCATTGAACCCCCTCCCTCTCAATCTCACTATCTTGCTAAGTCTCTATCTCTATCTCTCTTTCTCCCTCTATCTCTATCTCTTGCCATCTCATCATACTGTATCTCTGTCTATCTCTATCTCATTATGGTGCTACCCCACTATCTTTCTATCTCATTATCTCACTATGTCTCTTCTCTCTAACTCTCCATCTCTCTCATTCTCTCTCTTTCTCTCTCGCTGTCTCTCTATCTCTCTGTCACTCTATCTCTCTATCTCACAAGCTTGCTATCCCTGCATCTCAATTTCTCTCCATATCTTGCTTTCTAGCCACCTCTCTATCTCTCTCTATCTCTGTCTTTCTATCTATCTGCCCATCATTCTATCTCTCTAACTCGTATTCTGGCTATCCCTACATCTCACTTTCTCTCTCTATCTAGCCATCCCGCTATTTCTCTATCCCACTATCTCTATCGCTCTATTTCATTATCTCTTTCTAATACCATCTCCCTCTATCTCTCCCTGTCTCTATCTCAATCTCTCGCTATATGTCTCTCTCTCTATATATATTTATATCTCATTTTGCTATCCCACTATCTGACTATCTCTCATCTGGCTATCTTGCTATCCGGTTATCTCTCTGTCTTTCTTTGTCTCTATCTCCCTATTTCTCTATCTCTCTGTCTCTCTCCATCTCCTTCTATCTTTCTCTCCATCCTCCATCTCTCTATCTCAATTCTCACTTTATCTCTTTCGCTCTGTATCTGTACCTCACTCTACCTCTTTATCTCTCTATCTCTCTGATTCTCCATCTCTCTAACTTGCTATCTTGCTACTGCTTTATATCTCTATCTCCAACTCTATCTCTCTACATCACTATCTCTCTTTCTCACTATCTGTATCTTATGTTAACCCGCAAATTCTCTATCTTTCTATTTCTCTCCATCTCACTGTCTCACTATCTCTACATAGGAATTTGCACTATCTTTTTATTCACTTTCTCTCAATCTAGCTACCAACCGTCTCTCTGCCTCTCTATCTCACTATCTATCTCATTAGCCCACTACCACTCTATCTCTCTATCCACCACTCTATATATATCTCTCCAACTCTCTACAACTCATCTCTCTAGTTTTCTCTCTTTCTCCTTATCTCTCTATCTCGCTTTCCCATTATCTCCCTCCCCACCCTATTTATATCACACTCTATCTCTCTATATCATATCTCTATATTCATCTCTCTATTTCTCTCTATCTCTTTCTATTTCTCTTTAACTGTCTAACTCTATCTCTTGCTATGTCTCCATCTCTCTGTAGCTCTATCCCACTATCTTGCTATCCCAATATCTCTCTATTCCTTTACCTAAATTTCTCCTGCTATCTCTCTCTCTATTTATATCCATTTATCTTGCTGTCTTGCTATCTCTCTCTCTAACTCTGTCTCTTGCTATGTCTCCATCTCTCTGTAGATCTATCCCGCTATCTTGCTATCCCAATATCTCTATCCCTTTACCTGAATTTCTCCTGCTATCTTTCTCTATATTTCTATCCATTTGTCTTGCTGTCTTGCTATCTCTCTCTGTCTCTCTCTCCCTCCCTATCTCTGTCTTTCTCTATCGCTGTACCTTTCTATCTTACTCTCACTATCCCTCTATCTCACCTTCTCTCTCTATCTTGCTCAGCCTCTCTCTCCATCTCACCATCTCACTGTCTCCCAGCTCTCTATCTCCCTCCATCTCTCTACCCCGTTATATATTTATCTTGCTACATCTCTATCTCACTATTGGCATATCTGACCATATCACTACCTCTCTCTCGCTATGTCTCTAATCTCTATATATTTTTTATTTCATTCATGGCTGTGGAGGTCGCTAGTTGGGCCCAGCATTTATTACACATCCCTAATTGCCCCTTGAGAAGGTGGTGGTGAGCTGCCTTCTTGAACCGCTGCAGTCCATGTGGTGTAGGTACACCCACAGTGCTGTCTCTATCCCGCTATCTCTCTATCTCTTTCTAACTAATATTATCTTCCTCTATCTCTATCTCATTTTATCTCTCTATCTGTCCATCCTTTTCTCCATCTCTCTCTCTCAGTATCTCATTATCTAGCAATCTTGCTAACTGCCTATCTCTCCAACTCTATCAATTTATCTCTCAATCTCCTATCCCACTATCTGTCTACCTCTCTATCTCTTTTTAACACTTTCTATATCCATGTATCCTTTTCTATCGCTCTCTATCTCTCTCTATCTCATTACCTGTCCATCCATTTATCTCGCTATCTCACAATTTCGCTAATTTTCTGCCTCTCTATATCTCTCTATCGCTTTATCTCCCTATCTCTCCATCTATCTTTCTGTCTCTCTATCTGACTATCTTGCTATATCGCTATCACTCTATCTCTCTCTCCTATCGCTTTATGTCTCTATTTCTTCATCTATTTCTTTGTTGCTCTATCTCTTTATCTCTGTCTCTCTATCTCTTCTGTTCTGTTGAAGGGACATCGGACACAAAAAGTTAACTGTTCTCCTCTCCGCAGAGGCTGCCAGACCTGCTGAGTTTTTCCAGGTATTTTTGATTTTGTCTCTATCTCTCTATCTTGTTTT
Organism: Carcharodon carcharias; assembly: GCF_017639515.1. Classification (NCBI taxonomy): domain Eukaryota; kingdom Metazoa; phylum Chordata; class Chondrichthyes; order Lamniformes; family Lamnidae; genus Carcharodon; species Carcharodon carcharias. The sequence continues at coordinate 869,323 of NW_024470843.1, forward strand.
CTCTATATCATTCACTCTCTTTGTCTTTCAATCTCTCAATCTTTCTACCTCTGTGTTTCTGTCTCCCTATCTTGTTAGCTCGTTATCGCGCTATCTTTCTATATATCTCCTTCTACATCTCTCTATCTCTTTAACTCACTGTTTATCTGTCTCCCTGACCTTTTACCTTTCTATCCCTCTATCTCTATCTCTCCATATTTGTGTGCATCTCTCTCTCTCCCAACGTCACTATCTAGTAATCTCCCTAGCTCTATCTCCCTCGACCTGTTTCCATCTCTCCATCTCAATCTATATCTCTCTTTCCCACTACCTCTCTAGCTCTCCACCTCTATCCTTATCTCATTGCCTTGCTCTCACTCTATCTTTCTCCATCTCCCCCTCTATCTTAACTATCCTTCTATCTCACACCATCTCATTATCTGCATTTCTCCCTATATTTCTATCTCTCTATCTCGCTGTCTCTCTATCCTGCTATCATCCTATTTCACTCTCTATCTCTCTCTTTATGACACTTTATCTATTTCTATCTCTCTTATTCCCCATTTCTCTATCTGTCCGTTGTTTTCTCCATCGCTCTATCTCTATCTCGTTATCTTGCAGTCACTCTATCTCTTTCTCTCTCTCTACTGTTTTATCTCTCTCTGTCTACCTCTCTACCTCATTATCCCATGATCACTCTCTATCTCGCAACTACCTCTTTCTATCTCAATTTCTCTATGTCTGCCCATCTGTCACTCTATCTCTCTATTTTTCTATCTCACTACTTTGCTATATCACTATCTATCTATTTTCCTTTATCTCTATCCCTCTATCACTCTAGATCTCTATCTCTCTCTGTCCCGGTATCTCTCTCTATCACTTTTTCTTGCTATCTTGCTATTTCGCTATCTCATTATCTCTCTATCTCTCCCTCTCAATCTATCTATCTCTCTATATCCTTTCTCTCTATCTCGCTATCTCCCTTTGTCTCTCTATCCCAGTCTCTCTCTATTTGCTCTCTCTATCTCACTACCACTCTCTCTCCCTCTCTATGCACCTTTCTATCTCTACTTCTATCTCACTCTCTCTCAATGTCATTCTTTCTACCTCTCTCAATCTCTATCGCTCTCTCTCTGCCTCTCTCGTTATCTCTCTCTCTCTGTATCTCTCTCTAACTCTCCTTATCTCTCTCTATCTCTATCTGTGTTCCCATCTATCTCTCTCTTTCTCGCTACCTCTCTCTCAATCTCTCTCTCTACCAATATCTCTGTTTCTTTCTCTGTAAGTCTTTCTCTACCTTCCTTTATCTGTATCTATCCATCTATCTCTTTCTATCTCTCTCTACCCTTCTAACCATCTCTCTCTCACTATCTATCTTCCCTCTTTATTTCTCTCACTGTATCTCTTTATCTTTCTCTGTATCTCTATCTCTCTATATCCCTCTCTATCTATTTCTCTTTCTCCTTGTTTCTCTCTATACCTCCGTCTCCCTCTCCTTTTTCCTGTTCCTCTCCATCTCACGGTCTATCTCTCTCTCCCCTTCTCTCCCTCTCCCTATCTCCTTGTCTTTTCTTCCCCTCTCTGTCTGCCTCTATCTATCTATGCCTCTCTCTGTCTCACTCTATCTCTCTCCCTCTCTCTCTATCTTTCCCCTTATCCCTGTATCCCTCTATTCTCTCTCCCTCTCTATCTCTTTCTATCTCTCTGTCTCCCTCGCTCTGTCTCTCTGCCTCACTGTCACCATCTCTATCTATCTATCTATCTATCTATCTATCTATCTATCTATCTATCTATCCATCCTCTGTCTGTCTGTACATCTGTCCACCCGTCTAGCAGTCCTACCATGAATGCTGTATTTTCTCTCTGTCTCTATCTCTATCCCATGTCCATCTCCACATACAGTTCCATCCCTCCCTTCACACCTACCTTCACCTTGTCGTATGTCAATATCTCTCTCTATCACCAGCTATATCTTGACTTCCATTGCTATTTTTATCACTATCTCTCCCTCTTAATATCTTTCTACATGTTACTCAATTGCTAAACCTATCTCTACATCTACCTATGTCTCAATCCCTCTCAGATGTGCCTTGTAATTCTAACCCTAACTTGTTCCCTACCTCTTTATCTACCTCCGTCCTCACCTCTGTCAATACCTCCATCTTATCTCTATATCTATCTCTACCTCTCTCCATATCTCTATCAATACCTCAATCTCCTTCACTATGTCTACCTCTACCTCACTCCATATCTCTGTCAATACCTCTGTCTCCATCGTTATATCTACCTCTATCTTCCTCCATATATCTGTAATTACCTCTATCTCATCTCCATATCTATCCCTACCTCCCTCCATATTTCTGTAAATACCTCTATCTCCCTCTCTATATCTACCTCTACCACCCTCCATATCTCTATCAATACCCCTGTCTCATCTCCATATCTACCTCTACCTCCCTCCATATCTCTATGAATACCTCGATCTCCATCTTTATATCAACACCCACATTAATCTTTATTTTATCAAAATATCCAGCATTATATCTGCCCTTACTTCCAGCTCTATCTTTTTCTCTTCCCTTTATCTTTAACTGTAGCACTATCTCTGTCCCCATTTCTCTCTCTCCCTCTATCTCTTTCCCTTTAATTTCTATCTCTATTCATCTCCCTCTATCCATGCATATCCCCACCTCCACGCCTACTTCCATCCATTTCTCTCCCTCTTTCTCCACCTCTATCCCTTTGCCAATCTCTATATCTATACTCCTCTACTGATGCTGCTACCATCCTCTCTACCTCTATTTGTTTCTCTAACTGCATCTCTATATCTACTGGTTTTTCTACCTCTATCTCTAGCCCATGTTTACCTCCACGTACATCGCTTTCTACCTTTACATCTGTCTGTCCCTTTTCGTCTGTCTCCATCTCTCTCTCCCCTTCATCTCCACCCCCATTCCTGTTTCGATCACTATTTCTCTCTCTCTCAATATCTTTCTATTTTAACTATATCACCAAACCTACCTCTACATCTACCTTGATCACTATTTCGCTCTCACTATCTCTATCTGTGCGCCTATATCAACCTGTACCTCTAATTTTACCCCCTCTGTCTCTCCCTTTATGATTATCCCAATCTACCTCTGTCACTACCTTGACATCTACCTGCGCTTCTATCTCTATATTCAGCTCTATCTCTACCTGTATTTTTTTGCTCTTCCCTACCAATATCTCTATCCCTACCTACTTGGCATCTTTATCTCTATTGCTACCTAACCCCAAATCTACCTCCAACTGTCCATCTCTCTCCCTCTGTATCTCTACCTCTCTCTCTGTTCTTCTCCGACTATCTTCGCTACATCTCTATCGCTATTGCTAGTAGATTTTTACTTCAATCTCGAACTTGACTTCTATTTATATCTCAATTTGTGCCTATTCATCTACTTCTATCATTATCTCTACCCACACCTCCCTCTGCGCCTATACCCCGTGCCTACCTCAATTTCTTTATATCTCTACCTCTGTCTCAATCTCTAACTTCACTTCTACATATTACTCCATATCTACCTTTACCTCCATCTCTATCGCTACCTCTACTTTTCCCATCAATGCCTCCATCTCTCTTCCCACAATCACTACCTTTATATCTATCAACATCTTTATCTTTACATTTTTCTAATCTCTATCTTTATACCTACCCTTATTTATATCTCTATTATTTTCCCTACCCCATCTTGAACTGTACTATTATCTCTGTCCCTATTTCTCTCTCTTCCTCTATCTCTTTGTCTCCATATGTCTATCTCTTTTTGTCTCCTTCTCTCTGTGTGTATCTCTATCTCAAGCTCTACCTCCATGCCTGCCTCTATCTCTGTCACTGCCTTCATCCCCATGCCCATTTTAATCTCCATCTCCTCATCTCTATATATCTCCCTCTCTATATTGCTCTAGTTTAACTCTATCGCTAAATCGACTTCTATGTCATCTCTATCGCTATTTTGTTCTCTTTACATCAATCTCTACCTGCATATCAACCTGTACCTCAATTTCTATCTCTTTCTGTCTCTTCATCTATCTATAGTTTTTTATCATGAACCCTTTCCCTATTTCTGTCTCTATCATTACCTACACTTATCACTCTACCTCCATCTCTGCCTCTACCCATTTTTCTATCTCTCTATCTATATCTCTCTCTACCCCTATCTCTACCTCTCACTCTAAACCCTCTCAACTTTCCTATTTGCGCATCTATCTCCATCTGTACATCCATCCTTGTGGTTGCACCTGCCTCCACCTGTACCTCAAGCCGCACTTCCTTGCCTGTCACTATTAAATGACTTTCAGTACCCCTACCCTCACCTCGGTCTCTCAAACTCGACTTCTACTTCTATCACTATCGCTCTGTCTCCCACTCCCTCCATATCTATCCCTACAAATCTATATCTGCTGGTATCTCCCTCTCTGAGCCCAACCTGACTCTCGGTTTTGCTATCTCTTTCAATCACAATTCCTACCTCTTCCCCTGACTTGGAAATCTATCGGCCCTTCCTTCAGTGTCACTGGGTCAAAATCCTGGAACTCCTTCCCTGACAGCACTGTGGGTGTACCTACACCACAGGGACAAAATCCTGGAACTCCCTCCCTAACAGCACTGTGGGTGTACCTACACCACAGGGACAAAATCCTGGAACTCCCTCCCTAACAGCACTGTGGGTGTACCTACACCACATGGACTGCCTATCTTTATGTATTTATGTTCATCTTTCTCTCCGCCTATAATTCCATCTTTACTCCTTTATCTATCTCTCCATTTCTCTCACTGTGTCTATCTCTATCTCTATCTCCATGCCTCTCTGTCTATATCTGACCCTATCTCTGTCCAATTCAATTTCTCTCCATATCTCCCCTGGCTTTCCCTCTCTCCAATAATCTCTCTCTATTGCGCTTTCTCCTTCTACCTTCCCATCTCTGCCTCTTGAAATCTCACTATCCACCTCTCCACCTCTCTCTCTCTGCCTTGGTCTATTTTTATTGCACGCTCAATCAGTCACTATTCATCTCCTCCTTTCTCATCTCTCTCTCAATTTTCTCCATTCCCTGTCTTTACACAAGCTGTGTATTTATATTTCTCTACCTCCCTACTTCTATCTCTCTTTTTCTCTCCATTTCTATCTCTCTATCTCTCTTCACCTCATTCTCAATGTCTCATTCTCCACCTTCCCCATTCTATATCCCCCCAAACTATCTCTCCATCACTATTCCTATCACTTTCTATTTTTAACTCTCTCTATTGATCTATCTCGCTGCCCCCATCTTTAACTCCCTATCTCAAACTCTATCTGCATTTATTTCTGTCCCTGGGCTATCTCTGACTATGCCTAGGTATTCCTCATTCTCTCCATCTCTCTGTCTTTTTCATATTATCTCAATTTACATCTCTATATATTTGCTATTTCTAGCGTCTCTCTCTCTCGTTCACCCCCCGTCTCTTTCTCTCTACCTTTCTTCCTCTATCTCTATATTTCCATCTATATATATATCTTTCCTTCCATCCATGTCATCTCTCAATCTCACGCTCTATGTCTCTCTCAATTTCTATCTCCATGTTTCTGTTTCCAACAATAATTATCTTGCTGACTTGTCTAACTCTTTATTTTTCTCACACACCCTAAATATCTCTTTATGCCTCCCTCCACTTAACTTTTATTCTTTCTCACAGTAGCTACCTTTTCATATCTCTCTCTCTTCTCAATCTCCAGAGATCAATATCTCTTTCTCTTAGTCTCTGCTCGTCATTCTCCATTTCTCTCAATGTCACCATGTATACCTCCTTTTCCTATCTCCCTATCTCTTTACTTCTGCATTTCTATCTGTATATGTCTTTTGTTACATCTCTATTTTTCTAAATCTATCTTGACATACCTTCCTATCATTCTATCCCAGTCTATATACTATCAGACTACTGTTGCTGAGGGAGCACTACATTGTTGGAGAATCAGTATTGAAGGAGTGTTTCATCTCAGGCGGTTAGATTAGACAGGCCTCTCCGCTGTCAGAGGGTCAGTTGTGAGGGAGTGCCGCGCTGTCGGAGGGCCAGTACTGGGGGAGGGCCGCACTGTCGGAGGGTCAGTGCTGAGGGAGCACCGCGCTGTCGGAGGGTCAGTACTGAGGGAGTGTCGCACTGTCAGAGGGTCAGTGCTGAGGGAGCACCGCACTGTCGGAGGGTCAGTGTTGAGGGAGTGCTGCACTGTCGGAGGGTCAGTGCTGAGGGAGCGCCGCGCAGTTGGAGGGTCAGTACTGAGGGAGCGCCGCACTGTCAGAGGGTCAGTGCTGAGGGAGAGCCGCACTGTCAGAGGGTCAGTGCTGAGGGAGTGCCGCACTGTCGGAGGGCCAGTACTGAGGGAGGGCCGCACTGTCGGAGGGTCAGTACTGAGGGACTGATGCACTGTCGGAGGGTCAGTACTGAGGGACTGATGCACTGTCGGAGGGTCAGTACTGAGGGACTTCTGCACAGTTGTAGGGTCAGTATTGAGGGAGTGCTGCACTGTCTGAGGGTCAGTACTGAGGGAGTGTCGCACTGTCAGAGGGTCAGTGCTGAGGGAGCACCGCACTGTCGGAGGGTCAGTACTGAGGGAGTGCTGCACTGTCAGAGGGTCAGTGCTGAGGGAGCACCGCACTGTGGGAGGGTCAGTGCTGAGGGAGTGCTGCACTGTCGGAAGGTCAGTACTGAGGGAGTGCAGCACTGTCGGAGGGTCAGTACTGAGGGAGTGCTTCACTATCGGAGGGTCAGTACTGAGGGAGTGCTGCACTGTCAGAGGGTCTGTACTGAGGGAGTGCTGCACTGTCAGAGGGTCAGTACTGAGGGAGTGCTGCACTGTCGGAGGGTCAGTACTGAGGGAGCACTGCTCTGTCGGAGGGTCAGTACTGAGGGAGTGCCGCACTGTCAAAGGGTCAGTACTGAGGGAGCACTGCTCTGTCGGAGGGTCATTACTGAGGGAGTGCCGCACTGTTGGAGGGTCAGTACTGAGGGAGTGCAGCACTGTCAGAGGGTCAGTACTGAGGAAGTGCCGCACTGTCAAAGGGTCAGTACTGAGGGAGTGCTGCACTGTCGGATGGTCAGTGCTGAGGGAGTGCTGCACTGTCGGAGGGTCAGTACTGAGGGAGTGCTGCACTGTCAGAGGGTCAGTACTGAGGGAGTGCTGCACTGTCAGAGGGTCTGTACTGAGGGAGTGCTGCACTGTCAGAGGGTCAGTACTGAGGGAGTGCTGCACTGTCGGAAGGTCAGTACTGAGGGAGTGCTGCACTGTCGGAGGGTCAGTACTGAGGGAGTGCTGCACTGTCGGAGGGTCAGTACTGAGGGAGTGCTGCACTCTCAGAGGGTCAGTGCTGCGGGAGTGCCGCACTGTCAGAGGGTCAGTGCTGAGGGAGCACCGCACTGTCGGAGGGTCAGTGCTGAGGGAGTGCTGCACTGTCGGAAGGTCAGTACTGAGGGAGTGCAGCACTGTCGGAGGGTCAGTACTGAGGGAGTGCTTCACTGTCGGAGGGTCAGTACTGAGGGAGTGCTGCACTGTCAGAGGGTCAGTACTGAGGGAGTGCTGCACTGTCGGAAGGTCAGTACTGAGGGAGTGCTGCACTGTCGGAGGGTCAGTACTGAGGGAGTGCTGCACTGTCGGAGGGTCAGTACTGAGGGAGCACTGCTCTGTCGGAGGGTCAGTACTGAGGGAGTGCCGCACTGTCAAAGGGTCAGTACTGAGGGAGCACTGCTCTGTCGGAGGGTCATTACTGAGGGAGTGCCGCACTGTTGGAGGGTCAGTACTGAGGGAGTGCTGCACTGTCGGAGGGTCAGTACAAAGGGAGTGCCGCACTGTCGGAGGGTCAGTACAGAGGGAGTGCCGCACTGTCGGACATACCTTCTTCGAGATGGGCACGACTCCGAAGGATGAACCGATCACAGTTGGGTTCCGCGTGATGAAGACCCTTCTCCCTCTCTTTATAAACCCACCCCGAGATGGACAGTCATCCCTGGGCATTGAGTCATTGAGGCAGGTCACGGAGACAGGGAGAAATTGGGTGTGGGGTGGGACGTGTGAACAAACAGCAGATCCTATCTCCTCCTGCAGCTCACCTTTCGGGCTTCAACCAAGTGACCTCTGTGTCCGAGCAGTCCTGGGTCGAGAGGCGCTGGGAGATACAATTGAGATTGGAGGTGGCCCTACAAGTGAGGCAGGGAGAGCATGGGACCTCCCGTTTATATTCCCGCTCTGACATTCCTTGCTCCCATTTGCAATGTAGCAGAATATCAGGCGGGGTGGGTGATGGGGGGGTGGTGGGGGGGTAATTGATGGAATGGTGCAGACTTTTCTGCTACCGTTTAGGCCCCTAATGGAGGCTGGCACACCAGGATGGTGCTGAGATACCACCTCCCTCAAGGGAACTTCTGGCTCTTGTCTGAATGGTTTAAGCCTCACCCCCCCAACTCCGATGGTTTAGGAATACCACAATGCTGTTCCAAGAGGAGCAGGCGATCTCTCCCCCTGTGCTGCACTTCCCACCCACTCACCCTGCGCCAACCTCAGGGGGGTGGGGGTGCAGAGACCGGGCTGGGGTTCCAATGCCATTGTCCGCTTGGATCGTGGGTGGTCCTGTTGTAGCGTCCGTTCATACCCGCAGCGTCCGATCACCCCCCCCCCAGTCCCAGCGCAGCAAGTTGGGGAATAGACCCCATGGTCTGGCCCCCACCTTGCTCCTGAATGGGTTCCAGCTCTCACCTCCAACACCCACCCCCCCGCCCCGACACCACAATGGGTAGTCTGAGGAGGGAAGGTCGGACAGGTTAGGCTTGTATCCGATGGGGTTTAGAAGAGTGAGAGGAGACTCGATTGAAACATAGAAAATCCTGAGGGGTCTTGGAAGGGGTGGAGGTGGAGAGCTTGTTTCCTCTTGGGGGAGAATCACGAACGAGGTCGGGGGCGGGGGGGTTCACTGTTTAAAAACCAGGGGGGGTGCGGAGTTGGACAGTAGCTCCCATTGTCGGACTTTTTGAAGTTAGAACTCAATGGGCGATTGAATTTGCAGAAGATTGTAAGGGGGAGGAGGCAAAAATGAGGATCAGGTATTGAGGCAATGATACCCAAATGGTGAAAAAGCAGCGCTGAGTATTATTAAATCCATTTAAAAATGTGGAAAGAAAACATTAGAATGAAAAGCAAAATCCTGCGGATGCTGGAAATCAGAAACCAAATTAGAAAATGCTGGAAAAAAATCTCAGTGGGTCCGACAGCTTCTGTGGAGAGAGAAACAGAGTTAACGTTTCAGTCCGTATGACTCTCTTTCAGACCTATCAAAACGCTAACTCGGTTTCTCCAGAGACTCTGAAGGAGAGTCACACAGACTGGAAACATTAACTCTGTTTATCCAGAGTCTCTGAAAGAGAGTCACACTGACTGGAAACGTTAACTCTGTTTCTCCAGAGACTCTGAAGGAGAGTCACACCGACTGGAAACGTTAACTCTGTTTCTCCAGAGACTCTGAAGGAGAGTCACACCGAGTGGAAACGTTAACTCTGTTTCTCCAGAGACTTTGAAGGAGAATCACATGGACTGGAAAGGTTAACTCTCTTTCTCCAGAGACTCTGAAGGAGAGTCATACAGACAGGAAAAGTTAACTCTGTTTCTTCAGAGGCTCTGAAGGAGAGTCATACAGACAGGAAACATTAAATCTGTTTCTCCAGAGACTCTGAAGGAGAATCACACTGACTGGAAAGGTTAACTGTCTTTCTCCAGAGACTCTGAAGGAGAGTCACACCGACTGAAAAGGTTAACTGTCTTTCTCCAGAGACTCTGAAGGAGAGTCACACCGACAAGAAACGTTAACTCTTTTTCTCCAGAGACTCTGAATGAGAGTCACACCGACAAGAAAGGTTAACTCTTTTTCTCCAGAGACTCTGAAGGAGAGTCATACCGACTGGAAACGTTAACTCTGGTTCTCCAGAGACTCTGAAGGAGAGTCACACCGAGTGGAAACGTTAACTCTGTTTCTCCAGAGACTTTGAAGGACAGTCATACCAAATGGAAATGTTAACTCGGTTTATCCAGAGACTCTGAAGGAGAGTCACACCGAATGGAAACGTTAAGTCTGAGTCCAGAGAATCTGAAGGAGAGACACACCGACAGGAAATGTTAACTCTATTACTCCAAAGACTATGAAGGAGATTCACACGGCATGGAAACATTAACTCTGCTTCTCCAGAGACTCTGAATGAGAGTCATACCGACTGGAATCGTTAACCCTTTTACTCCAGAGACTCTGAAGGAGACTCACACCCACTGGAAACGTAAACAGTGTTTGTCCAGAGATTCTGAAGGAGAGTCACACCGACTGGAAACGTTAACTCTGTTTCTACAGAGACTGTGAAGGAGAGTCACACCGACTGGAAACGTTAACTCTATTTCTCCAGAGACTCTGAAGGAGATTCACACGGACTGGAAATATTAACTCTGCTTCTCCAGAGACTCTGAATGAGACTCACACCGACTGGAAACGTTAACACTGTTTCTCCAGAGATTCTGAAGGAGAGTCACACCGACTGGAAACATTAACTCTGGTTCTCCAGAGATTATGAAGGAGATTCATACCGACTGGAAACGTTAACTCTGTTTCTCCAGAGACTCTGAATGAGAGTCATACCGACTGGAACGTTAACCCTGTTTCTCCAGGGACTCTGAAGGAGACTCACACCGACTGGAAACGTTAACTCTGCTTCTACAGAGACTCTGAAGGAGAGTCACACCGACTGGAAACGTTAACTCTGCTACTACAGAGACTCTGAAGGAGAGTCACACCGACTGGAAACGTTAACTCTGTTTCTAAAGAGATTCTGAAGGAGAGTCACACCGACTGGAAACGTTAACTCTGTTTCTCCAAAGACTCGGAAGAGAGTCACACCGAATGGAAACGTTAACTCTGTTTCTACAGAAATTCTGAAGGAGAGTCACACCGACTGGAAATGTTAACTCTGCTACTACAGAGACTCTGAAGGAGAGTCACACCGACTGGAAACGTTAACTCTGTTTCTAAAGAGATTCTGAAGGAGAGTCACACCGACTGGAAACGTTAACTCTGTTTCTCCAAAGACTCTGCAGGAGAGTCACACCGACTGGAAACGTTAACTCTGCTTCTACAGAAATTCTGAAGCAGAGTCACACCGACTGGAAACGTTAACTCTGTTTCTCAAGAGTATCTGAAGGAGAGTCACAACGACTGGAAACGTTAACTCAGTTTCTGCAGAGACTCTGAAGGAGAGTCACACCGACTTGAAACGTTAACTCTGTTTTTCCAGAGACTCTGATGGAGATTCATACCGACTGGAAACGTTAACTGTTTTTCTCCAGAGATTCTGAAGGAGAGTCACACCGACTGGAAACGTTAACTCTGTGTCTCCAGAACTCTGAAGGAGAGTCACACCGACTGGAAACGTTAACTGTGTTTCTCCAGAGACTTTGAAGGACAGTCATACCAAATGGAAGCGTTAACTCTGTATCTCCAGAGACTCTGAAGGAGAATCATACAAACTGGAAACGTTAAGTCTGTTTCTCCAGAGACTAGGAAGAGAGACACACCGACTGGAAACGTTAACTCTGTTTCTCCAGAGACTCTGAAGGAGAGTCATACTGACTGGAAACGTTAACTCTGTTTCTCCAGAGACACTGAAGGAGAGTCATACCGACTGGAAACGTTAACAGTGTTTCTCCAGAGACTCTGAAGGAGAGTCACACCAACTGGAAACGTTAACTCTGTTTTTCCATATACTCTGAAGGAGAGTCATACCGACTGGAAACGTTAACTCTGTTTCTCCAGAGACTCTAAAGGAGACTCACACCGACTGGAAACGTTAACAGTGTTTCTCCAGAGATTCTGAAGGAGAGTCACACCGACTGGAAATGTAATCTCTGTTTCTAAAGAGATTCTGAAGGAGAGTCACACTGACTGGAAACGTTAACTCTGTTTCTCCAGAGACTCTGAAGGAGAGTCACACCGACTGGAAACGTTAACTCTGTTTCTCCAAAGACTCTGAATGAGAGTCACACCGACTGGAAACGTTGACTCTGTTTCTACAGAGACTCTGAAGGAGAGTCACACTGACTGGAAACGTTAACTCTGCTACTACAGAGACTCTGAAGGAGAGTCACACCGACTGGAAACGTTAACTCTGCTTCTACAGAGAATCTGAAGGAGAGTCACACCGACTGGAAACGTAATCTCTGTTTCTAAAGATTTTCTGAAGGAGAGTCACACTGACTGGAAACGTTAACTCTTGTTTCTCCAGAGACTCTGAAGGCGCGTCACACCGACTGGAAACGTTAACTCTGTTTCTACAGAAATTCTGAAGGAGAGTCACACCGACTGGAAGCGTTAACTCTGTTTCTCCAGAGACTCTGAATGAGAGTCACACCGACAAGAAAGGTTAACTCTTTTTCTCCAGAGACTCTGTAGGAGAGTCATACCGACTGGAAACGTTAACTCTGGTTCTGCAGAGACTCTGAAGGAGAGTCACACCGAGTGGAAACGTTAACTCTGTTTCTCCAGAGACTTTGAAGGACATTCATACCAAATGGAAAAGTTAACTCGGTTTATCCAGAGACTCTGAAGGAGAGTCACACCGAATGGAAACGTTAAGTCTGAGTCCAGAGAATCTGAAGGAGAGACATACGGACAGGAAACGTTAACTCTATTTCTCCAGAGACTATGAAGGAGAATCACACGGAATGGAAACATTAACTCTGCGTCTCCAGAGACTCTGAATGAGAGTCACACCGACTGGAAACGTTGACTCTGTTTCTACAGAGACTCTGAAGGAGAGTCACACCGACTGGAAACGTTAACTCTGGTTCTCCAGAGATTCTGAAGGAGATTCATACCGACTGGAAACGTTAACTCTGTTTCTCCAGAGACTCTGAATGAGAGTCATACTGACTGGAATCGTTAACCCTGTTTCTCCAGGGACTCTGAAGGAGACTCACACCGACTGGAAAAGTTAACTCTGCTACTACAGAGACTCTGAAGGAGAGTCACACCGACTGGAAACGTTAACACTGTTTCTAAAGAGATTCTGAAGGAGAGTCACACCGACTGGAAACGTTAACTCTGTTTCTCCAAAGACTCTGAAGAGAGTCACACCGACTGGAAACGTTAACTCTGTTTCTACAGAAATTCTGAAGGAGAGTCACACCGACTGGAAATGTTAACTCTGCTACTACAGAGACTCTGAAGGAGAGTCACACCGACTGGAAACGTTAACTCTGTTTCTAAAGAGATTCTGAAGGAGAGTCACACCAACTGGAAACGTTAACTCTGTTTCTCCAAAGACTCTGAAGGAGAGTCACACCGACTGGAAACGTTAACTCTGTTTCTCCAGAAATTCTGAAGCAGAGTCACACCGACTGGAAACATTAACTCTGTTTCTCCAGAGACTCTGAAGGACATTCATACCGACTGGAAACGTTAACTCTGTTTCTCCAGAGACTCTGAAGGAGAGTCACACGGACTGGAAACGTTAACTCTGTTTCTCAAGAGTATCTGAAGGAGAGTCACAACGACTGGAAACGTTAACTCAGTTTCTGCAGAGACTCTGAAGGAGAGTCACACCGACTGGAAACGATAACTCTGTTTTTCCAGAGACTCTGAAGGAGAGTCATACCGATTGGATGTGTTAACTCTGTTACTCCAGAGACTCTGAAGGAGAGTCACACGGACTGGAAAAGTTAACTCTGTTTCTCCAGAGATTCTGATGGAGATTCATACCGACTGGAAACGTTAGCTGTTTTTCTCCAGAGATTCTGAAGGAGAGTCACACCGACTGGAAACGTTAACTCTGTGTCTCCAGAACTCTGAAGGAGAGTCATACCGACTGGAAACGTTTACTCTGTTTCTCCAGAGACTCTGAAGGAGAGTCACACCGACTGGAAACGTTAACTGTGTTTCTCCAGAGACTTTGAAGGACAGTCATACCAAATGGAAGCGTTAACTCTGTATCTCCAGATACTCTGAAGGAGAGTCAAACCGACTGGAAACGTTAACTCTGTTTCTCCAGAGACTCTAAAGGAGACTCACACCGACTAGAAACGTTAACAGTGTTTCTCCAGAGATTCTGAAGGAGAGTCACACCGACTGGAAACGTAATCTCTGTCTCTAAAGAGATTCTGAAGGAGAGTCACACTGACTGGAAACGTTAACTCTGTTTCTCCAGAGACTCTGAAGGAGAGTCACACCGACTGGAAACGTTAACTCTGTTTCTCCAAAGACTCTGAATGAGAGTCACACCGACTGGAAACGTTGACTCTGTTTCTACAGAGACTCTGAAGGAGAGTCACACCGACTGGAAACGTTAACTCTGCTACTACAGAGACTCTGAAGGAGAGTCACACCGACTGGAAACGTTAACTCTGCTTCTACAGAGAATCTGAAGGAGAGTCACACCGACTGGAAACGTAATCTCTGTTTCTAAAGAGATTCTGAAGGAGAGTCACACTGACTGGAAACGTTAACTCTGTTTCTCCAGAGACTCTGAAGGAGAGTCACACCGACTGGAAACGTTAACTCTGTTTCTCCAAAGACTCTGAATGAGAGTCACACCGACTGGAAACGTTGACTCTGTTTCTACAGAGACTCTGAAGGAGATTCACAGCGACTGGAAACGTTAACTCTGCTTCTACAGAGAATCTGAAGGAGAGTCACACCGACTGGAAACGTAATCTCTGTTTCTAAAGAGATTCTGAAGCAGAGTCACACTGACTGGAAACGTTAACTCTTGTTTCTCCAGAGACTCTGAAGGCGCGTCACACTGACTGGAAACGTTAACTCTGTTTCTCAAAAGACTCTGAAGGAGAGTCACACCGACTGGAAACGTTAACTCTGTTTCTACAGAAATTCTGAAGGAGAGTCACACTGACTGGAAGCGTTAACTCTGTTTCTCCAGAGACTCTGAATGAGAGTCACACCGACAAGAAAGGTTAACTCTTTTTCTCCAGAGACTCTGAAGGAGAGTCATACCGACTGGAAACGTTAACTCTAGTTCTGCAGAGACTCTGAAGGAGAGTCACACCGAGTGGAAACGTTAACTCTGTTTCTCCAGAGACTTTGAAGGACATTCATACCAAATGGAAAAGTTAACTCGGTTTATCCAGAGACTCTGAAGGAGAGTCACAACGAATGGAAACGTTAAGTCTGAGTCCAGAGAATCTGAAGGAGAGACACACAGACAGGAAACGTTAACTCTATTTCTCCAGAGACTATGAAGGAGAATCACATGGAATGGAAACATTAACTCTGCGTCTCCAGAGAATCTGAATGAGAGTCACACCGACTGGAAACGTTGACTCTGTTTCTACAGAGATTCTGAAGGAGAGTCACACCGACTGGAAACGTTAACTCTGGTTCTCCAGAGATTCTGAAGGAGATTCATACCGACTGGAAACGTTAACTCTGTTTCTCCAGAGACTCTGAATGAGAGTCATACCGACTGGAATCGTTAACCCTGTTTCTCCAGGGACTCTGAAGGAGACTCAAACCGACTGGAAAAGTTAACTCTGCTACTACAGAGACTCTGAAGGAGAGTCACACCGACTGGAAACGTTAACTCTGTTTCTAAAGAGATTCTGATGGAGAGTCACACCAACTGGAAACGTTAACTCTGTTTCTCCAAAGACTCTGAGGAGAGTCACACCGACTGGAAACGTTAACTCTGTTTCTACAGAAATTCTGAAGGAGAGTCACACCGACTGGAAATGTTAACTCTGCTACTACAGAGAGTCTGAAGGAGAGTCACACCGACTGGAAACGTTAACTCTGTTTCTCCAAAGACTCTGAAGAGAGTCACACCGACTGGAAACGTTAACTCTGTTTCTACAGAAATTCTGCAGGAGAGTCACACCGACTGGAAATGTTAACTCTGCTACTACAGAGAGTCTGAAGGAGAGTCACACCGACTGGAAACGTTAACTCTGTTGCTAAAGAGATTCTGAAGGAGAGTCACACCAACTGGAAACGTTAACTCTGTATCTCCAAAGACTCTGAAGGAGAGTCACACCGACTGGAAACGCTAACTCTGTTTCTCCAGAGACTCTGAAGGAGAGTCACACGGACTGGAAACGTTAACTCTATTTCTCAAGAGTATCTGAAGGAGAGTCACAATGACTGGAAACGTTAACTCTGTTTCTACAGAAATTCTGAAGGAGAGTCACACCGACTGGAAATGTTAACTCTGCTACTACAGAGAGTCTGAAGGAGAGTCACACCGACTGGAAACGTTAACTCTGTTTCTCCAAAGACTCTGAAGAGAGTCACACCGACTGGAAACGTTAACTCTGTTTCTACAGAAATTCTGAAGGAGAGTCACACCGACTGGAAATGTTAACTCTGCTACTACAGAGAGTCTGAAGGAGAGTCACACCGACTGGAAACGTTAACTCTGTTGCTAAAGAGATTCTGAAGGAGAGTCACACCAACTGGAAACGTTAACTCTGTATCTCCAAAGACTCTGAAGGAGAGTCTCACCGACTGGAAACGTTAACTCTGTTTCTCCAGAGACTCTGAAGGAGAGTCACACGGACTGGAAACGTTAACTCTGTTTCTCAAGAGTATCTGAAGGAGAGTCACAACGACTGGAAACGTTAACTCAGTTTCTGCAGAGACTCTGAAGGAGAGTCACACCGACTGGAAACGATAACTCTGTTACTCCAGAGACTCTGAAGGAGAGTCACACGGACTGGAAAAGTTAACTCTGTTTCTCCAGAGATTCTGATGGAGATTCATACCGACTGGAAACGTTAATTGTTTTTCTCCAGAGATTCTGAAGGAGAGTCACACCGACTGGAAACGTTAACTCTGTGTCTCCTGAACTCTGAAGGAGAGTCATACCGACTGGAAACGTTTACTCTGTTTCTCCAGAGAATCTGAAGGAGAGTCACACCGACTGGAAACGTTAACTGTGTTTCTCCAGAGACTTTGAAGGACAGTCATACCAAATGGAAGCGTTAACTCTGTATCTCCAGAGACTCTGAAGGAGAATCATACAAACTGGAAACGTTAACTCTGTTTCTCCAGAGACTAGGAAGAGAGACACACTGACTGGAAACGTTAATTCTGTTTCTCCAGAGATTCTGAAGGACAGTCATACCGACTGGAAACGTTAACTCTGTTTCTCCAGAGACTCTGAAGGAGAGTCACACCCACTGGAAACGTTAACTCTGTTTCTCCAGAGACTCTGAAGGAGAGTCACACCGACTGGAAACGTTATCTCTGTTTTTCCAGAGACTCTGAAGGAGAGTCATACCGACTGGAAATGTTAACTCTGTTACTCCAGAGACTCTGTCAGAGAGTCACACCGACTGGAAACGTTAACTCTGTTTCTCCAGAGACTCTGAAGGAGAGTCATACTGACTGGAAACGTTAACTCTGTTTCTCCAGAGACACTGAAGGAGAGTCATACCGACTGGAAACGTTAACACTGTTTCTCCAGAGACTCTGAAGGAGAGTCACACCACCTGGAAACGTTAACTCTGTTTTTCAAGATACTCTGAAGGAGAGTCATACCGACTGGAAACGTTAACTCTGTTTCTCCAGAGACTCTAAAGGAGACTCACATCGACTGGAAACGTTAACAGTGTTTCTCCAGAGTTTCTGAAGGAGAGTCACACCGACTGGAAACGTAATCTCTGTTTCTAAAGAGATTCTGAAGGAGAGTCACACTGACTGGAAACGTTAACTCTGTTCCTCCAGAGACTCTGAAGGAGAGTCACACCGACTGGAAACGTTAACTCTGTTTCTCCAAAGACTCTAAATGAGAGTTACACCGACTGGAAACGTTGACTCTGTTTCTACAGAGACTCTGAAGGAGAGTCACACCGAGTGGAAACGTTAACTCTGTTTCTCCAGAGAATTTGAAGGAGAATCACACGGACGGGAAAGGTTAACTGTCATTCTCCAGAGACTCTGAAGGAGAGTCAAACCGACTGGAAACGTTAACTCTGTTTCTCCAGAGACTCTGAAGGAGAGTCATACTGACTGGAAACATTAACTCAGTTTCTCCAAAGACTCTGAACGAGAGTCACACCGACTGGAAACGTTAACACTGTTTTTCCAGAGACTCTGAAGGAGATACATACCGACTGGAAACGTTAACTCTGTTTCTCCAGAGACTCTAAAGGAGACTAACACCGACTGGAAACCTTAACAGTGTTTCTCCAGAGATTCTGAAGGAGAGTCACACCGACTGGAAACTTTAACTCTGTTTCTACAGAGACTGTGAAGGAGAGACACACCAGCTGGAAACGATATCTCTATTTCTCCAGAGACTCTGAAGGAGATTCACACGGACTGGAAACATTAACTCTGCTTCTCCAGAGACTCTGAAAGAGAGTCATACCGACTGGAATCCTTAACCCTGTTTCTCCAGAGACTCTGAAGGAGACTCACACTGACTGGAAACGTTAACACTGTTTCTCCAGAGATTCTGAAGGAGAGTCACACCGACTGGAAGCGTTAACTCTGTTTCTCCAGAGACTCTGAATGAGAGTCATACCGACTGGAATCGTTAACCCTGTTTCTCCTGAGACTCTGAATGAGACTAACACCGACTGGAAATGTTAACTCTGCTTCTACAGAGACTCTGAAGGAGAGTCACACCGGCTGGAAATGTTAACTCTGCTTCCACAGAGAATCTGAAGGAGAGTCACACCGACTGGAAACGTTAACTGTGTTTCTCCAGAGACTTTGAAGGACAGTCATACCAAATGGAAGCGTTAACTCTGTATCTCCAGAGAATCTGAAGGAGAATCATACAAACTGGAAACGTTAACTCTGTTTCTCCAGAGACTAGGAAGAGAGACACACTGACTGGAAACGTTAATTCTGTTTCTCCAGAGAATCTGAAGGAGAGTCACACCGACTGGAAACGTTAACTCTGTTTCTCCAGAGACTCTGAAGGAGAGTCATACTGACTGGAAACGTTAACTCTGTTTCTCCAGAGACACTGAAGGAGAGTCATACCGACTGGAAACGTTAACACTGTTTCTCCAGAGACTCTGAAGGAGAGTCACACCAACTGGAAACGTTAACTCTGTTTTTCCAGATACTCTGAAGGAGAGTCATACCGACTGGAAACGTTAACTCTGTTTCTAAAGAGATTCTGAAGGAGAGTCACACCAACTGGAAACGTTAACTCTGTTTCTCCAGAGACTCTGAAGGACATTCATACCGACTGGAAACGTTAACTCTGTTTCTCCAGAGACTCTGAAGGAGAGTCACACGGACTGGAAACGTTAACTCTGTTTCTCAAGAGTATCTGAAGGAGAGTCACAACGACTGGAAACGTTAACTCAGTTTCTGCAGAGACTCTGAAGGAGAGTCACACCGACTGGAAACGATAACTCTGTTATTCCAGAGACTCTGAAGGAGAGTCATACCGATTGGATGTGTTAACTCTGTTACTCCAGAGACTCTGAAGGAGAGTCACACGGACTGGAAAAGTTAACTCTGTTTCTCCAGAGATTCTGATGGAGATTCATACCGACTGGAAACGTTAATTGTTTTTCTCCAGAGATTCTGAAGGAGAGTCACACCGACTGGAAACGTTAACTCTGTGTCTCCTGAACTCTGAAGGAGAGTCATCCTGACTGGAAACGTTTACTCTGTTTCTCCAGAGAATCTGAAGAAGAGTCACACCGACTGGAAACGTTAACTGTGTTTCTCCAGAGACTTTGAAGGACAGTCATACCAAATGGAAGCGTTAACTCTGTATCTCCAGAGAATCTGAAGGAGAATCATACAAACTGGAAACGTTAACTCTGTTTCTCCAGAGACTAGGAAGAGAGACACACTGACTGGAAACGTTAATTCTGTTTCTCCAGAGATTCTGAAGGAGAGTCATACCGACTGGAAACGTTAACTCTGTTTCTCCAGAGACTCTGAAGGAGAGTCACACCCACTGGAAACGTTAACTCTGTTTCTCCAGAGACTCTGAAGGAGAGTCACACCGACTGGAAACGTTATCTCTGTTTTTCCAGAGACTCTGAAGGAGAGTCATACCGACTGGAAATGTTAACTCTGTTACTCCAGAGACTCTGAAGGAGAGTCATACCGACTGGAAACGTTAACTCTGTTTCTCCAGAGTATCTGAAGGAGAGTCACACCGACTGGAAACGTTAACTCTGTTTCTCAAGAGTATCTGAAGGAGAGTCACAACGACTGGAAACGTTAACTCAGTTTCTGCAGAGACTCTGAAGGAGAGTCACACCGACTGGAAACGTTAACTCTGTTTTTCCAGAGACTCTGAAGGAGAGTCATACCGATTGGAAATGTTAACTCTGTTACTCCAGAGACTCTGAAGGAGAGTCACACGCACCTGAAAAGTTAACTCTGTTTCTCCAGAGATTCTGATGGAGATTCATACCGACTGGAAACGTTAACTGTTTTTCTCCAGAGATTCTGAAGGAGAGTCACACCGACTGGAAACGTTAACTCTGTGTCTCCAGAACTCTGAAGGAGAGTCACACCGACTGCAAACGTTAACTGTGTTTCTCCTGAGACTTTGAAGGACAGTCATATCAAATGGAAGCGTTAACTCTGTACCTCCAGAGACTCTGAATGAGAATCATACAAACTGGAAACGTTAACTCTGTTTCTCCAGAGAGTAGGAAGAGAGACACACTGACTAGAAAAGTTAATTCTGTTTCTCCAGAGAATCTGAAGGAGAGTCACACCGACTGGAAACGTTAACTCTGTTTCTCCAGAGACTCTGAAGGAGAGTCATACTGATGGAAACGTTAACTCTGTTTCTCCATAGACACTGAAGGAGAGTCATACCGACTGGAAACATTAACACTGTTTCTCCAGAGACTCTGAAGGAGAGTCACACCAACTGGAAACGTTAACTCTGTTTTTCCAGATACTCTGAAGGAGAGTCATACCGACTGGAAACATTAACAGTGTTTCTCAAGAGATTCTGAAGGAGAGTCACACCGACTGGAAACGTTAACTCTGTTTCTCCAGAGACTCTGAAGGAGAGTCACACCGACTGGAAACGTTAACTCTGTTTCTCCAAAGACTCTGAATGAGAGTCACACCGACTGGAAACGTTGACTCTGTTTCTACAGAGACTCTGAAGGAGAGTCACACCGACTGGAAACGTTAACTCTGCTACTACAGAGACTCTGAAGGAGAGTCACACCGACTGGAAACGTTAACTCTGCTTCTACAGAGAATCTGAAGGAGAGTCACACCGACTGGAAACGTAATCTCTGTTGCTAAAGAGATTCTGAAGGAGAGTCACACTGACTGGAAACGTTAACTCTGTTTCTCCAGAGACTCTGAAGGAGAGTCACACCGAATGGAAACGTTAACTCTGTTTCTCCAAAGACTCTGAATGAGAGTCACACCGACTGGAAACGTTGACTCTGTTTCTACAGAGACTCTGAAGGAGATTCACAGCGACTGGAAACGTTAACTCTGCTTCTACAGAGAATCTGAAGGAGAGTCACACCGACTGGAAACGTAATCTCTGTTTCTAAAGAGATTCTGAAGCAGAGTCACACTGACTGGAAACGTTAACTCTGTTTCTACAGAAATTCTGAAGGAGAGTCACACCGACTGGAAGCGTTAACTCTGTTTCTCCAGAGACTCTGACTGAGAGTCACACCGACAAGAAAGGTTAACTCTTTTTCTCCAGAGACTCTGAAGGAGAGTCATACCTTTGGAAACGTTAACTCTAGTTCTGCAGAGACTCTGAAGGAGAGTCACACCGAGTGGAAACGTTAACTCTGTTTCTCCAGAGACTTTGAAGGACAGTCATACCAAATGGAAAAGTTAACTCGGTTTATCCAGAGACTCTGAACGAGAGTCACACCGAATGGAAACGTTATCTCGGAGTCCAGAGAATCTGAAGGAGAGACACACAGACAGGAAACGTTAACTCTATTTCTCCAGAGACTATGAAGGAGAATCACACGGAATGGAAACATTAACTCTGCGTCTCCAGAGACTCTGAATGAGAGTCACACCGACTGGAAACGTTGACTCTGTTTCTACAGAGATTCTGAAGGAGAGTCACACCGACTGGAAACGTTAACTCTGGTTCTCCAGAGATTCTGAATTAGATTCATACCGACTGGAAACGTTAACTCTGTTTCTCCAGAGACTCTGAATGAGAGTCATACCGACTGGAATCGTTAACCCTGTTTCTCCAGGGACTCTGAAGGAGACTCAAACCGACTGGAAAAGTTAACTCTGCTACTACAGAGACTCTGAAGGAGAGTCACACCGACTGGAAACGTTAACTCTGTTTCTAAAGAGATTCTGAAGGAGAGTTACACCAACTGGAAACGTTAACTCTATATCTCCAAAGACTCTGAAGGAGAGTCACACCGACTGGAAACGTTAACTCTGTTTCTCAAGAGTATCTGAAGGAGAGTCACAATGACTGGAAACGTTAACTCAGTTTCTGCAGAGACTCTGAAGGAGAGTCACACCGACTGGAAACGATAACTCTGTTTTTCCAGAGACTCTGAAGGAGAGTCATACCGATTGGATGTGTTAACTCTGTTACTCCAGAGACTCTGAAGGAGAGTCACACGGACTGGAAAAGTTAACTCTGTTTCTCCAGAGATTCTGATGGAGATTCATACCGACTGGAAAGGTTAACTGTTTTTCTCCAGAGATTCTGAAGGAGAGTCACACCGACTGGAAACGTTAACTCTGTATCTCCTGAACTCTGAAGGAGAGTCATACCGACTGGAAACGTTTACTCTGTTTCTCCAGAGACTCTGAAGGAGAGTCACACCGACTGGAAACGTTAACTGTGTTTCTCCAGAGACTTTGAAGGACAGTCATACCAAATGGAAGCGTTAACTCTGTATCTCCAGAGACTCTGAAGGAGAATCATACAAACTGGAAACGTTAACTCTGTTTCTCCAGAGACTAGGAAGAGAGAGACACTGACTGGAAACGTTAATTCTGTTTCTCCAGAGATTCTGAATGAGAGTCATACCGACTGGAAACGTTAACTCTGTTTCTCCAGAGACTCTGAAGGAGAGTCACACCGACTGGAAACGTTAACAGTGTTTCTCCAGAGATTCTGAAGGAGAGTCACACCGACTGGAAACGTAAACTCTGTTTCTAAAGAGATTCTGAAGGAGAGTCACACTGACTGGAAACGTTAACTCTGTTTCTCCAGAGACTCAGAAGGAGAGTCACACCGACTGGAAACGTTAACTCTGTTTCTCCAAAGACTCTGAATGAGAGTCACACCGACTGGAAACGTTGACTCTGTTTCTACAGAGACTCTGAAGGAGAGTCACTCCGACTGGAAACGTTAACTCTGCTTCTACAGAGAATCTGAAGGAGAGTCACACCGACTGGAAACCTAATCTCTGTTTCTAAAGAGATTCTGAAGCAGAGTCACACTGACTGGAAACGTTAACTCTGGTCCTCCAGAGACTCTGAAGGAGAGTCACACCGACTGGAAACGTTAACTCTGTTTCTCCAAAGACTCTGAATGAGAGTCACACCGACTGGAAACGTTGACTCTGTTTCTACAGAGACTCTGAAGGAGAGTCACACCGATTGGAAACGTTAACTCTGTTTCTCCAGAGAATTTGAAGGAGAATCACACGGACTGGAAAGGTTAACTGTCATTCTCCAGAGACTCCGAAGGAGAGTCAAACCGACTGGAAACGTTAACTCTGTTTCTCCAAAGACTCTGAAGGAGAGTCATACTGACTGGAATCGTTAACCCTGTTTCTCCTGAGACTCTGAATGAGACTCACACCGACTGGAAACGTTAACTCTGCTTCTACAGAGACTCTGAAGGAGAGTCACACCGGCTGGAAATGTTAACTCTGCTTCTACAGAGAATCTGAAGGAGAGTCACACCGACTGGAAACGTTAACTCTGTTTCTACAGAGACTCTGAGTGAGAGTCAAACCGACTGGAATCGTTAACCCAGTTTCTCCAGAGACTCTGAAGGAGACTCACACAAACTGGAAATGTTAACACTTTTTCTCCAGACATTCTGAAGGAGAGTCACACCGACTGGAAACGTTGACTCTGTTTCTACAGATTTTCTGAAGGTGAGTCACACAGACTGGAAACGTTAACTCTGGTTCTCCAGAGATTCTGAAGGAGATTCATACCGACTGGAAACGTTAACTCTGTTTTTCCAGATACTCTGAAGGAGAGTCATACCGACTGGAAACGTTAACTCTGTTTCTCCAGAGACTCTAAAGGAGACTCACACCGACTGGAAACGTTAACAGTGTTTCTCCAGAGATTCTGAAGGAGAGTCACACCGACTGGAAACGTTAACTCTGTTTCTACAGAGACTGTGAAGGAGAGTCACACTGACTGGAAACGTTAACTCTGTTTCTCCAGAGACTCTGAAGGAGAGTCACACCGACTGGAAACGTTAACTCTGTTTCTCCAGAGACTCTGAAGGAGAGTCACACCGACTGGAAACGTTAACTCTGTTTCTCCAGAGACTCTGAAGGAGAGTCATACCAACTTGAAACGTTAACTCTGTTTCTCCAGAGATTCTGAAGGAGAATCACACGGTCTGGAAAGGTTAAACTTGTTTCTCCAGAGACTCTGAAGGAGAGTCACACTGACTGGAAACGTTAACTCTGTTTCTCCGGAGAATCTGAATGAGACTCACACCGACTGGAAACGTTAACTCTGCTTCTACAGAGACTCTGAAGGAGAGTCACACCGGCTGGAAATGTTAACTCTGCTTCTACAGAGAATCTGAAGGAGAGTCACACCGACTGGAAACGTAATCTCTGTTTCTAAAGAGATTCTGAAGGAGGTTCACACCGACTGGAAACGTTAACTCTGTTTCTACAGAAACTGTGAAGGAGAGTCACACCGACTGGAAACGTTAACTCTATTTCTCCAGAGACTCTGAAGGAGATTCACACGGACTGGAAATATTAACTCTGCTTCTCCAGAGACTCTGAATGAGAGTCAAACCGACTGGAATCGTTAACCCAGTTTCTCCAGAGACTCTGAAGGAGACTCACACGGACTGGAAATGTTAACACTATTTCTCCAGAGATTCTGAAGGAGAGTCACACTGACTGGAAACGTTAACTCTGTTTCTACAGAGACTCTGAAGGAGAGTCACACTGATTGGAAACGTTAACTCTGTTTCTCCAGAGACTCTGAAGGAGAGTCACACCGACTGGAAACGTTAACTCTGTTTCTCCAGAGACTCTGAAGGAGAGTCACACCGACTGGAAACGTTAACTCTGTTTCTCCAGAGACTCTGAAGGAGAGTCACACCGACTGGAAACGTTAACTCTGTTTCTCCAGAGACTCTGAAGGAGAGTCATACCGACTGGAAACGTTAACTCTGTTTCTCCAGAGACTCTGAAGGAGAGTCACACCGACTGGAAACGTTAACTCTGTTTCTCCAGAGACTCTGAAGGAGAGTCACACCGACTGGAAACGTTAACTCTGTTTCTCCAGAGACTCTGAAGGAGAGTCACACCGACTGGAAACGTTAACTCTGTTTCTCCAGAGACTCTGAAGGAGAGTCACACCGACTGGAAACGTTAACTCTGTTTCTCCAGAGACTCTGAAGGAGAGTCACACCGACTGGAAACGTTAACTCTGTTTCTCCAGAGACTCTGAAGTAGAGTCACACCGACTGGAAACGTTAACTCTGTTTCTCCAGAGACTCTGAAGGAGAGTCACACCGACTGGAAACGTTAACTCTGTTTCTCCAGAGATTCTGAAGGAGAGTCACACCGACTGGTAACATTAACTCTGTTTCTCCAGAGACTCTGAATTAGAGTCACACCGACTGGAAACATTTACTCGGTTTCTCTAGAGACTCTGAAAGAGATACACACCGACTGGAAACGTTAACTCTGTTTGTCCAGAGATTCTGAAGGAGAGTCACACCGACTGGAAACATTAACTCTGTTTCTCCAGAGACTCTGAAGGAGAGTCACACGACTGGAAACGTTAACTCTGTTTCTCCAGAGACTCTGAAGGAGAGTCACACCGACTGGAAACGTTAACTCTGTTTCTCAGAGACTCTGAAGGAGAGTCACACCGACTGGAAACGTTAACTCTGTTTCTCCAGAGACTCTGAAGGAGAGTCACACCGACTGGAAACGTTAACTCTGTTTCTCCAGAGACTCTGAAGGAGAGTCACACCGACTGGAAACGTTAACTCTGTTTCTACAGAGACTCTGAAGGAGAGTCACACCGACTGGAAACGTTAACTCTGTTTCTACAGAGATTCTGAAGGAGAGTCACACCGACTGGAAACGTTAACTCTGTTTCTCCAGAGACTCTGAAGGAGAGTCACACCGACTGGAAACGTTAACTCTGTTTCTCCAGAGACTCTGAAGGAGAGTCACACCGACTGGAAACGTTAACTCTGTTTCTCCAGAGACTCTGAAGGAGAGTCATACCGACTGGAAACGTTAACTCTGTTTCTCCAGAGACTCTGAAGGAGAGTCACACTGACTGGAAACGTTAACTCTGTTTCTCCAGAGACTCTGAAGGAGAGTCACACCGACTGGAAACGTTAACTCTGTTTCTCCAGAGACTCTGAAGGAGAGTCACACCGACTGGAAACGTTAACTCTGTTTCTCCAGAGACTCTGAAGGAGAGTCATACCGACTGGAAACGTTAACTCTGTTTCTCCAGAGACTCTGAAGGAGAGTCATACCGACTGGAAACGTTAACTCTGTTTCTCCAGAGACTCTGAAGGAGAGTCACACCGACTGGAAACGTTAACTCTGTTTCTCCAGAGACTCTGAAGGAGAGTCATACCGACTGGAAACGTTAACTCTGTTTCTCCAGAGACTCTGAAGGAGAGTCACACCGACTGGAAACGTTAACTCTGTTTCTCCAGAGACTCTGAAGGAGAGTCATACCGACTGGAAACGTTAACTCTGTTTCTCCAGAGACTCTGAAGGAGAGTCACACCGACTGGAAACGTTAACTCTGTTTCTCCAGAGACTCTGAAGGAGAGTCACACCGACTGGAAACGTTAACTCTGTTTCTCCAGAGACTCTGAAGGAGAGTCATACCGACTGGAAACGTTAACTCTGTTTCTCCAGAGACTCTGAAGGAGAGTCACACCGACTGGAAACGTTAACTCTGTTTCTCCAGAGACTCTGAAGGAGAGTCACAACGACTGGAAACGTTAACTCTGTTTCTCAGAGACTCTGAAGGAGAGTCACACCGACTGGAAACGTTAACTCTGTTTCTCCAGAGACTCTGAAGGAGAGTCACACCGACTGGAAACGTAAACTCTCTTTCTCCAGAGACTCTGAAGGAGAGTCACACCGACTGGAAAAGTTAACTCTGTTTCTCCAGAGATTCTGAAGGAGATTCATACCGACTGGAAACGTTAACCTGTTTTCTCCAGAGATTCTGAAGGAGAGTCACACCGACTGGAAACGTTAACTCTGTTTCTCCAGAGACTCTGAAGGAGATTCATACCGACTGGAAACGTTAACTCTGTTTCTCCAGAGACTCTGAAGGAGAGTCACACCGACTGGAAACGTTAACTCTGTTTCTCCAGAGACTCTGAAGGAGAGTCATACCGAATGGAAGCGTTAACTCTGTATCTCCAGAGACTCTGAAGGAGAGTCATACAGACTGGAAACGTTAACTCTGTTTCTCCAGAGACTCTGAAGGAGAGTCACACCGACTGGAAACGTTAACTCTGTTTCTCCAGAGACTCTGAAGGAGAGTCATACCGACTGGAAACGTTAACTCTGTTTCTCCAGAGACTCTGAAGGAGAGTCACACCGACTGGAAACGTTAACTCTGTTTCTCCAGAGACTCTGAAGGAGAGTCACACCGACTGGAAACGTTAACTCTGTTTCTCCAGAGATTCTGAAGGAGAGTCACACCGACTGGAAACGTTAACTCTGTTTCTCCAGAGATTCTGAAGGAGAGTCACACCGACTGGAAACGTTAACTCTGTTTCTCCAGAGACTCTGAAGGAGAGTCACACCGACTGGAAACGTTAACTCTGTTTCTCCAGAGACTCTGAAGGAGAGTCACACCGACTGGAAACGTTAACTCTGCTTTTCCAGAGACTCTGAAGGAGAGTCACACCGACTGGAAACGTTAACTCTGTTTCTACAGAGACTCTGAAGGAGAGTCACACCGACTGGAAACGTTAACTCTGGTTCTCCAGAGATTCTGAAGGAGAGTCATACCGACTGGAAACGTTAACTCTGTTTCTCCAGAGACTCTGAATGAGAGTCACACCGACTGGAAACGTTAACTCTGTTTCTCCAGAGACTCTGAAGGAGAGTCACACCGACTGGAAACGTTAACTCTGTTTCTCCAGAGACTCTGAAGGAGAGTCACACCGACTGGAAACGTTAACTCTGTTTCTCCAGAGACTCTGAAGGAGAGTCACACCGACTGGAAACGTTAACTCTGTTTCTCCAGAGACTCTGAAGGAGAGTCACACCGACTGGAAACGTTAACTCTGTTTCTCCAGAGACTCTGAAGGAGAGTCACACCGACTGGAAACGTTAACTCTGTTTCTCCAGAGACTCTGAAGGAGAGTCACACCGACTGGAAACGTTAACTCTGTTTCTCCAGAGATTCTGAAGGAGAGTCACACCGACTGGAAACGTTAACTCTGTTTCTCCAGAGACTCTGAAGGAGAGTCACACCGACTGGAAACGTTAACTCTGTTTCTCCAGAGACTCTGAAGGAGAGTCACACCGACTGGAAACGTTAACTCAGTTTCTCCAGAGACTCTGAAGGAGAGTCACACCGACTGGAAACGTTAACTCTGTTTCTCCAGAGACTCTGAAGGAGAGTCACACGGACTGGAAACGTTAACTCTGTTTCTCCAGAGATTCTGAAGGAGAGTCATACCGACTGGAAACGTTAACTCTGTTTCTCCAGAGACTCTGAAGGAGAGTCATACCGACTGGAAACGTTAACTCTGTTTCTCCAGAGACTCTGAAGGAGAGTCACACAGACTGGAAACGTTAACTCTGTTTCTCCAGAGTTTCTGAAGGAGAGTCACACCGACTGGAAACGTTAACTCTGTTTCTACAGAGACTCTGAAGGAGAGTCACACCGACTGGAAACGTTAACTCTGTTTCTACAGAGATTCTGAAGGAGAGTCACACCGACTGGAAACGTTAACTCTGTTTCTCCAGAGACTCTGAAGGAGAGTCACACCGACTGGAAACGTTAACTCTGTTTCTCCAGAGACTCTGAAGGAGAGTCACACCGACTGGAAACGTTAACTCTGTTTCTCCAGAGACTCTGAAGGAGAGTCATACCGACTGGAAACGTTAACTCTGTTTCTCCAGAGACTCTGAAGGAGAGTCACACCGACTGGAAACGTTAACTCTGTTTCTCCAGAGACTCTGAAGGAGAGTCACACCGACTGGAAACGTTAACTCTGTTTCTCCAGAGACTCTGAAGGAGAGTCACACCGACTGGAAACGTTAACTCTGTTTCTCCAGAGACTCTGAAGGAGAGTCACACCGACTGGAAACGTTAACTCTGTTTCTCCAGAGACTCTGAAGGAGAGTCATACCGACTGGAAACGTTAACTCTGTTTCTCCAGAGACTCTGAAGGAGAGTCACACTGACTGGAAACGTTAACTCTGTTTCTCCAGAGACTCTGAAGGAGAGTCACACCGACTGGAAACGTTAACTCTGTTTCTCCAGAGACACTGAAGGAGAGTCACACCGACTGGAAACGTTAACTCTGTTTCTCCAGAGATTCTGAAGGAGTGTCATAGAGACTGTATACGTTAACTATGTTTCTCCAGAGACTCTGAAGGAGAGTCACACAGATTGGAAACGTTAACACTGTTTCTCCAGAGACTCTGAAGGAGAGTCACACTGACTGGAAACGTTAACTCTGTTTCTCCAGAGACTCTGAAGGAGAGTCACACCGACTGGAAACGTTAACTCTGTTTCTACAGAGACTCTGAAGGAGAGTCACACCGACTGGAAACGTTAACTCTGTTTCTCCAGAGACTCTGAAGGAGAGTCACACCGACTGGAAACGTTAACTCTGTTTCTCCAGAGACTCTGAAGGAGAGTCACACCGACTGGAAACGTTAACTCTGTTTCTCCAGAGATTCTGAAGGAGAGTCACACCGACTGGAAACGTTAACTCTGTTTCTCCAGAGACTCTGAAGGAGAGTCATACCGACTGGAAACGTTAACTCTGTTTCTCCAGAGACTCTGAAGGAGAGTCACACCGACTGGAAACGTTAACTCTGTTTCTCCAGAGACTCTGAAGGAGAGTCATACCGACTGGAAACGTTAACTCTGTTTCTCCAGAGACTCTGAAGGAGAGTCATACCGACTGGAAACGTTAACTCTGTTTCTCCAGAGACTCTGAAGGAGAGTCACACCGACTGGAAAGGTTAACTCTGTTTCTCCAGAGACTCTGAAGGAGAGTCACACCGACTGGAAACGTTAACTCTGTTTCTCCAGAGACTCTGAAGGAGAGTCACACCGACTGGAAACGTTAACTCTGTTTCTCCAGAGACTCTGAAGGAGAGTCAAACCGACTGGAAACGTTAACTCTGTTTCTGCAGAGACTCTGAAGGAGAGTCACACCGACTGGAAACGTTAACTCTGTTTCTCCAGAGACTCTGAAGGAGAGTCACACCGACTGGAAAAGTTAACTCTGTTTCTCCAGAGACTCTGAAGGAGAGTCATACCGACTGGAAACGTTAACTCTGTTTCTCCAGAGACTCTGAAGGAGAGTCACACCGACTGGAAACGTTAACTCTGTTTCTCCAGAGACTCTGAAGGAGAGTCACACCGACTGGAAACGTTAACTCTGTTTCTCCAGAGACTCTGAAGGAGAGTCACACCGACTGGAAACGTTAACTCTGTTTCTCCAGAGACTCTGAAGGAGAGTCACACCGACTGGAAACGTTAACTCTTTTTCTCCAGAGACCCTGAAGGAGAGTCATACCGACTGGAAAAGTTAACTCTGTTTCTCCAGAGACTCTGAAGGAGATTCATACCGACTGGAAAAGTTAACTGTGTTTCTCCAGAGACTCTGAAGGAGAGTCACACCGACTGGAAACGTTAACTCTGTTTCTCCAGAGACTCTGAAGGAGAGTCATACCGACTGGAAACGTTAACTCTGTTTCTCCAGAGACTCTGAAGGAGAGTCACACCGACTGGAAACGTTAACTCTGTTTCTCCAGAGACTCTGAAGGAGAGTCACACCGACTGGAAACGTTAACTCTGTTTCTCCAGAGACTCTGAAGGAGAGTCACACCGACTGGAAACGTTAACTCTGTTTCTCCAGAGACTCTGAAGGAGAGTCACACCGACTGGAAACGTTAACTCTGTTTCTCCAGAGACTCTGAAGGAGAGTCACACCGACTGGAAACGTTAACTCTGTTTCTCCAGAGACTCTGAAGGAGAGTCACACCGACTGGAAACGTTAACTCTGTTTCTCCAGAGACTCTGAAGGAGAGTCACACCGACTGGAAACGTTAACTCTGTTTCTCCAGAGACTCTGAAGGAGAGTCACACCGACTGGAAACGTTAACTCTGTTTCTCCAGAGACTCTGAAGGAGAGTCACACCGACTGGAAACGTTAACTCTGTTTCTCCAGAGACTCTGAAGGAGAGTCATACCAACTGGAAACGTTATCTCTGTTTCTCCAGAGACTCTGAAGGGGAGACATACGAACTTGAAACGTTAACTCTGTTTCTCCAGAGATTCTGAAGGAGAGTCACACCGACTGGAAACGTTAACTCTGTTTCTCCAGAGACTCTGAAGGAGATTCATACCGACTGGAAACGTTAACTCTGTTTCTCCAGAGAATCTGAAGGAGAGTCACACCGACTGGAAACGTTAACTCTGTTTCTACAGAGACTCTGAAGGAGAGTCACACCGACTGGAAACATTAACTCTGTTTCTCCAGAGACTCTGAAGGAGAGTCACACCGACTGGAAACGTAAACTCTGTTTCTCCAGAGATTCTGAAGGAGAGTCACACCGACTGGAAACGTTAACTCTGTTTCTCCAGAGACTCTGAAGGAGAGTCACACCGACTGGAAACGTTAACTCTGTTTTTCCAGATACTCTGAAGGAGAGTCATACCGACTGGAAACGTTAACTCTGTTTCTCCAGAGACTCTGAAGGAGAGTCACACCGACTGGAAACGTTAACTCTGTTTCTCCAGAGACTCTGAAGGAGAGTCACACCGACTGGAAACGTTAACTCTGTTTCTCCAGAGACTCTGAAGGAGAGTCACACCGACTGGAAACGTTAACTCTGTTTCTCCAGAGACTCTGAAGGAGAGTCACACCGACTGGAAACGTTAACTCTGTTTCTCCAGAGACTCTGAAGGAGAGTCACACCGACTGGAAACGTTAACTCTGTTTCTCCAGAGACTCTGAAGGAGAGTCACACCGACTGGAAACGTTAACTCTGTTTCTCCAGAGACTCTGAAGGAGAGTCACACCGACTGGAAACGTTAACTCTGTTTCTCCAGAGACTCTGAAGGAGAGTCACACCGACTGGAAACGTTAACTCTGTTTCTCCAGAGACTCTGAAGGAGAGTCACACCGACTGGAAACGTTAACTCTGTTTCTCCAGAGACTCTGAAGGAGAGTCACACCGACTGGAAACGTTAACTCTGTTTCTCCAGAGACTCTGAAGGAGAGTCACACCGACTGGAAACGTTAACTCTGTTTCTCCAGAGACTCTGAAGGAGAGTCACACCGACTGGAAACGTTAACTCTGTTTCTCCAGAGACTCTGAAGGAGAGTCACACCGACTGGAAACGTTAACTCTGTTTCTCCAGAGACTCTGAAGGAGAGTCACACCGACTGGAAACGTTAACTCTGTTTCTCCAGAGACTCTGAAGGAGAGTCACACCGACTGGAAACGTTAACTCTGTTTCTCCAGAGACTCTGAAGGAGAGTCACACCGACTGGAAACGTTAACTCTGTTTCTCCAGAGACTCTGAAGGAGAGTCACACCGACTGGAAACGTTAACTCTGTTTCTCCAGAGACTCTGAAGGAGAGTCACACCGACTGGAAACGTTAACTCTGTTTCTCCAGAGACTCTGAAGGAGAGTCACACCGACTGGAAACGTTAACTCTGTTTCTCCAGAGACTCTGAAGGAGAGTCACACGACTGGAAACGTTAACTCTGTTTCTCCAGAGACTCTGAAGGAGAGTCACACCGACTGGAAACGTTAACTCTGTTTCTCCAGAGACTCTGAAGGAGAGTCACACCGACTGGAAACGTTAACTCTGTTTCTCCAGAGACTCTGAAGGAGAGTCACTACCGACTGGAAACGTTAACTCTGTTTCTCCAGAGACTCTGAAGGAGAGTCACACCGACTGGAAACGTTAACTCTGTTTCTCCAGAGACTCTGAAGGAGAGTCACACCGACTGGAAACGTTAACTCTGTTTCTCCAGAGACTCTGAAGGAGAGTCACACCGACTGGAAACGTTAACTCTGTTTCTCCAGAGACTCTGAAGGAGAGTCACACCGACTGGAAACGTTAACTCTGTTTCTCCAGAGACTCTGAAGGAGAGTCACACCGACTGGAAACGTTAACTCTGTTTCTCCAGAGACTCTGAAGGAGAGTCACACCGACTGGAAACGTTAACTCTGTTTCTCAGAGACTGTGAAGGAGAGTCACACCGACTGGAAACGTTAACTCTGTTTCTCCAGAGACTCTGAAGGAGAGTCACACCGACTGGAAACGTTAACTCTGTTTCTACAGAGACTCTGAAGGAGAGTCACACCGACTGGAAACGTTAACTCTGTTTCTACAGAGACTCTGAAGGAGAGTCACACCGACTGGAAACGTTAACTCTGTTTCTCCAGAGACTCTGAAGGAGAGTCACACCGACTGGAAACGTTAACTCTGTTTCTCCAGAGACACTGAAGGAGAGTCACACCGACTGGAAACGTTAACTCTGTTTCTCCAGAGACTCTGAAGGAGAGTCATACCGACTGGAAACGTTAACTCTGTTTCTCCAGAGACTCTGAAGGAGAGTCACACCGACTGGAAACATTAACTCTGTTTCTCCAGAGACTCTGAAGGAGAGTCATACGACTGGAAACGTTAACTCTGTTTCTCCAGAGACTCTGAAGGAGAGTCACACCGACTGGAAACGTTAACTCTGTTTCTCCAGAGACTCTGAAGGAGAGTCACACCGACTGGAAACGTTAACTCTGTTTCTCCAGAGACTCTGAAGGAGAGTCATACCGACTGGAAACGTTAACTCTGTTTCTCCAGAGACTCTGAAGGAGAGTCACACCGACTGGAAACGTTAACTCTGTTTCTCCAGAGACTCTGAAGGAGAGTCACACCGACTGGAAACGTTAACTCTGTTTCTCCAGAGACTCTGAAGGAGAGTCACACCGACTGGAAACGTTAACTCTGTTTCTCCAGAGACTCTGAAGGAGAGTCACACCGACTGGAAACGTTAACTCTGTTTCTCCAGAGACTCTGAAGGAGAGTCACACCGACTGGAAACGTTAACTCTGTTTCTCCAGAGACTCTGAAGGAGAGTCACACCGACTGGAAACGTTAACTCTGTTTCTCCAGAGACTCTGAAGGAGAGTCACACCGACTGGAAACGTTAACTCTGTTTCTCCAGAGACTCTGAAGGAGAGTCATACCGACTGGAAACGTTAACTCTGTTTCTCCAGAGACTCTGAAGGAGAGTCACACCGACTGGAAACGTTAACTCTGTTTCTCCAGAGACTCTGAAGGAGAGTCACACCGACTGGAAACGTTAACTCTGTTTCTCCAGAGACTCTGAAGGAGAGTCACACCGACTGGAAACGTTAACTCTGTTTCTCCAGAGACTCTGAAGGAGAGTCACACCGACTGGAAACGTTAACTCTGTTTCTCCAGAGACTCTGAAGGAGAGTCATCACGACTGGAAACGTTAACTCTGTTTCTCCAGAGACTCTGAAGGAGAGTCACACCGACTGGAAACGTTAACTCTGTTTCTCCAGAGACTCTGAAGGAGAGTCACACCGACTGGAAACGTTAACTCTGTTTCTCCAGAGACTCTGAAGGAGAGTCACACCGACTGGAAACGTTAACTCTGTTTCTCCAGAGACTCTGAAGGAGAGTCACACCGACTGGAAACGTTAACTCTGTTTCTCCAGAGACTCTGAAGGAGAGTCACACCGACTGGAAACGTTAACTCTGTTTCTCCAGAGACTCTGAAGGAGAGTCACACCGACTGGAAACGTTAACTCTGTTTCTCCAGAGACTCTGAAGGAGAGTCACACCGACTGGAAACGTTAACTCTGTTTCTCCAGAGACTCTGAAGGAGAGTCATACCGACTGGAAACGTTAACTCTGTTTCTCCAGAGACTCTGAAGGAGAGTCACACCGACTGGAAACGTTAACTCTGTTTCTCCAGAGACTCTGAAGGAGAGTCACACCGACTGGAAACGTTAACTCTGTTTCTCCAGAGACTCTGAAGGAGAGTCACACCGACTGGAAACGTTAACTCTGTTTCTCCAGAGACTCTGAAGGAGAGTCACACCGACTGGAAACGTTAACTCTGTTTCTCCAGAGACTCTGAAGGAGAGTCACACCGACTGGAAACGTTAACTCTGTTTCTCCAGAGACTCTGAAGGAGAGTCACACCGACTGGAAACGTTAACTCTGTTTCTCCAGAGACTCTGAAGGAGAGTCACACCGACTGGAAACGTTAACTCTGTTTCTCCAGAGACTCTGAAGGAGAGTCACACCGACTGGAAACGTTAACTCTGTTTCTCCAGAGACTCTGAAGGAGAGTCACACCGACTGGAAACGTTAACTCTGTTTCTACAGAGATTCTGAAGGAGAGTCACACCGACTGGAAACGTTAACTCTGTTTCTCCAGAGACTCTGAAGGAGAGTCATACCGACTGGAAACGTTAACTCTGTTTCTCCAGAGACTCTGAAGGAGAGTCACACCGACTGGAAACGTTAACTCTGTTTCTCCAGAGACTCTGAAGGAGAGTCACACCGACTGGAAACGTTAACTCTGTTTCTCCAGAGACTCTGAAGGAGAGTCACACCGACTGGAAACGTTAACTCTGTTTCTCCAGAGACTCTGAAGGAGAGTCACACCGGCTGGAAACGTTAACTCTGTTTCTCCAGAGACTCTGAAGGAGATTCACACGGACTGGAAACGTTAACTCTGCTTCTACAGAGAATCTGAAGGAGAGTCACAACGACTGGAAACGTAAACTCTGTTTCTAAAGAGATTGTGAAGGAGAGTCACACTGACTGGAAACGTTAACTCTGTTTCTCCAGAGACTCTGAAGGAGAGTCACACCGACTGGAAACGTTAACTCTGTTTCTCCAAAGACTCTGAATGAGAGTCACACCGACTGGAAACGTTGACTCTGTTTCTACAGAGACTCTGAAGGAGAGTCACACCGACTGGAAACGTTAACTCTGTTTCTCCAGAGAATTTGAAGGAGAATCACACGGACTGGAAAGGTTAACTGTCATTCTCCAGAGACTCTGAAGGAGAGTCACACCGACTGGAAACGTTAACTCTGTTTCTCCAGAGACTCTGAAGGAGAGTCATACTGACTGGAAACGTTAACTCTGTTTCTCCAGAGACTCTGAATGAGAGTCACACCGACTGGAAACGTTAACTGTGTTTCTCCAGAGACTCTGAAGGAGAGTCACACCGACTGGAAACGTTAACTCTGTTTCTCCAGAGACTCTGAAGGAGAGTCACACCGACTGGAAACGTTAACTCTGTTTCTCCAGAGACTCTGAAGGAGAGTCATACCGACTGGAAACGTTAACTCTGTTTCTCCAGAGACTCTGAAGGAGAGTCATACCGACTGGAACGTTAACTCTGTTTCTCCAGAGACTCTGAAGGAGAGTCATACCGACTGGAAACGTTAACTCTGTTTCTCCAGAGACTCTGAAGGAGAGTCACACCGACTGGAAACGTTAACTTTGTTCCTCCAGAGACTTTGAAGGGCAGTCATAACAAATGGAAACGTTAACTCTGTTTCTCCAGAGACTCTGAAGGAGAATCATACAGACTGGAAACGTTAACTCTGTTTCTCCAGAGATTCTTAAGAGAGTCACACCGACTGGAAACGTTAACTCTGTTTCTCCAGAGACTCTGAAGGAGAGTCATACCGACTGGAAACGTTAACTCTGTTTCTCCAGAGACTCTGAAGGAGAGTCACACCGACTGGAAACGTTAACTCTGTTTCTCCAGAGACTCTGAAGGAGATTCATACCGACTGGAAACGTTAACTCTGTTTCTCCAGAGACTCTGAAGGAGAGTCACACCGACTGGAAACGTTAACTCTGTTTCTCCAGAGACTCTGAAGGAGAGTCACTCCGACTGGAAACGTTAACTCTGTTTCTCCAGAGACACTGAAGGAGAGTCACACCGACTGGAAACTTTAACTCTGTTTCTCCAGAGACTCTGAAGGAGAGACACACAGACAGGAAACGTTAACTCTGTTTCTCCAGAGACTCTGAAGGAGAGTCACACCGACTGGAAACGTTAACTCTGTTTCTCCAGAGACTCTGAAGGAGAGTCACATCGACTGGAAACGTTAACTCTGTTTCTCCAGAGACTCTGAAGGAGAGTCATACCGACTGGAAACGTTAACTCTGTTTCTCCAGAGACTCTGAAGGAGAGTCACACCGACTGGAAACGTTAACTCTGTTTCTCCAGAGACTCTGAAGGAGAGTCACACCGACTGGAAACGTTAACACTGTTTCTCCAGAGACTCTGAAGGAGAGTCACACCGACTGGAAACGTTAACTCTGTTTCTCCAGAGACTCTGAAGGAGAGTCATACCGACTGGAAACGTTAACTCTGTTTCTCCAGAGACTCTGAAGGAGAGTCATACCGACTGGAAACGTTAACTCTGTTTCTCCAGAGACTCTGAAGGAGAGTCAAACCGACTGGAAACGTTAACTCTGTTTCTCCAGAGACTCTGAAGGAGAGTCAAACCGACTGGAAACGTAACTCTGTTTCTCCAGAGACTCTGAAGGAGAGTCACACGACTGGAAACGTTAACTCTGTTTCTCCAGAGACTCTGAAGGAGAGTCACTACGACTGGAAACGTTAACTCTGTTTCTCCAGAGACTCTGAAGGAGAGTCACACCGACTGGAAACGTTAACTCTGTTTCTCCAGAGACTCTGAAGGAGAGTCACACCGACTGGAAACGTTAACTCTGTTTCTCCAGAGACTCTGAAGGAGAGTCACACCGACTGGAAACGTTAACTCTGTTTCTCCAGAGACTCTGAAGGAGAGTCACACCGACTGGAAACGTTAACTCTGTTTCTCCAGAGACTCTGAAGGAGAGTCACACCGACTGGAAACGTTAACTCTGTTTCTCCAGAGACTCTGAAGGAGAGTCACACCGACTGGAAACGTTAACTCTGTTTCTCCAGAGACTCTGAAGGAGAGTCACACCGACTGGAAACGTTAACTCTGTTTCTCCAGAGACTCTGAAGGAGAGTCACACCGACTGGAAACGTTAACTCTGTTTCTCCAGAGACTCTGAAGGAGAGTCACACCGACTGGAAACGTTAACTCTGTTTCTCCAGAGACTCTGAAGGAGATTCATACCGACTGGAAACGTTAACTCTGTTTCTCCAGAGACTCTGAAGGAGAGTCACACCGACTGGAAACGTTAACTCTGTTTCTCCAGAGACTCTGAAGGAGAGTCACACCGACTGGAAACGTTAACTCTGTTTCTCCAGAGACTCTGAAGGAGAGTCATACCGACTGGAAACGTTAACTCTGTTTCTCCAGAGACTCTGAAGGAGAGTCACACCGACTGGAAACGTTAACTCTGTTTCTCCAGAGACTCTGAAGGAGAGTCACACCGACTGGAAACGTTAACTCTGTTTCTCCAGAGACTCTGAAGGAGAGTCACACCGACTGGAAACGTTAACTCTGTTTCTCCAGAGACTCTGAAGGAGAGTCACACCGACTGGAAACGTTAACTCTGTTTCTCCAGAGACTCTGAAGGAGAGTCACACCGACTGGAAACGTTAACACTGTTTCTACAGAGATTCTGAAGGAGAGCCACACGACTGGAAACGTAACTCTGATCTCAGAGACTCTGAAGGAGAGTCCACACTGACTGGAAACGTTAACTCTGTTTCTCCAGAGATTCTGAAGGAGAGTCACACCGACTGGAAACGTTAACTCTGTTTCTCCAGAGACTCTGAAGGAGAGTCACACCGACTGGAAACGTTAACTCTGTTTCTCCAGAGACTCTGAAGGAGAGTCATACCGACTGGAAACGTTAACTCTGTTTCTCCAGAGACTCTGAAGGAGAGTCACACCGACTGGAAACGTTAACTCTGTTTCTCCAGAGACTCTGAAGGAGAGTCACACCGACTGGAAACGTTAACTCTGTTTCTCCAGAGACTCTGAAGGAGAGTCACACCGACTGGAAACGTTAACTCTGTTTCTCCAGAGATTCTGAAGGAGAGTCACACCGAATGGAAACGTTAACTCTGTTTCTCCAGAGATTCTGAAGGAGAGTCACACCGACTGGAAACGTTAACTCTGTTTCTCCAGAGACTCTGAAGGAGAGTCACAACCGACTGGAAACGTTAACTCTGTTTCTCCAGAGACTCTGAAGGAGAGTCATACCTGACTGGAAACGTTAACTCTGTTTCTCCAGAGACTCTGAAGGAGAGTCATACCGACTGGAAAGTTAACTCTGTTTCTCCAGAGACTCTGAAGGAGAGTCATACCGACTGGAAACGTTAACTCTGTTTTTCCAGAGACTCTGAAGGAGAGTCACACCGACTGGAAACGTTAACTCTGTTTCTCCAGAGACTCTGAAGGAGAGTCACACCGACTGGAAACGTTAACTCTGTTTCTCCAGAGACTCTGAAGGAGAGTCACACCGACTGGAAACGTTAACTCTGTTTCTCCAGAGATTCTGAAGGAGAGTCACACCGACTGGAAACGTTAACTCTGTTTCTCCAGAGACTCTGAATGAGAGTCACACCGACTGGAAACGTTAACTCTGCTTCTACAGAGACTCTGAAGGAGAGTCACACCGACTGGAAACGTTAACTCTGTTTCTCCAGAGACTCTGAAGGAGAGTCACACCGAGTGGAAACGTTATCTCTGAGTACAGAGACTCTGAAGGAGAGACACACAGACAGGAAACGTTAACTCTATTTCTCCAGAGACTCTGAAGGGGAGTCACTACCGACTGGAAACGTTAACTCTGTTTCTCCAGAGACTCTGAAGGAGAGTCACACCGACTGGAAACGTTAACTCTGTTTCTCCAGAGACTCTGAAGGAGAGTCACACCGACTGGAAACGTTAACTCTGTTTCTCCAGAGACTCTGAAGGAGAGTCATACCGACTGGAAACGTTAACTCTGTTTCTCCAGAGACTCTGAAGGAGAGTCACACCGACTGGAAACGTTAACTCTGTTTCTCCAGAGACTCTGAAGGAGAGTCATACCGACTGGAAACGTTAACTCTGTTTCTCCAGAGACTCTGAAGGAGAGTCACACGACTGGAAACGTTAACTCTGTTTCTCCAGAGACTCTGAAGGAGAGTCACACCGACTGGAAACGTTAACTCTGTTTCTCCAGAGACTCTGAAGGAGAATCAAACCGACTGGAAACGTTACCCCTGTTTCTCCAGAGACTCTGAAGGAGATTCATACCGACTGGAAACGTTAACTCTGTTTCTCCAGAGACTCTGAAGGAGAGTCACACAGAGTGTAAATGTTAACTCTGTTTCTCCAGAGACTCTGAAGGAGAGTCATACAGCCTGTATACGTTAACTCTGTTTCTCCAGAGAATCTGAAGGAGAGTCACACCGACTGGAAACGTTAACTCTGTTTCTCCAGAGACTCTGAAGGAGAGTCACACTGACTGGAAACGTTAACTCTGTTTCTCCAGAGACTCTGAAGGAGAGTCACACCGACGGGAAACGTTAACTTTGTATCTCCAGAGACTTTGAAGGACAGTCATACCAAATGGAAACGTTAACTCTGTTTCTCCAGAGACTCTGAAGGAGAGTCATACCAACTGGAAATGTTAACTCTGTTTCTCCAGAGACTCTGAAGGAGAGTCACACCGACTGGAAACGTTAACTCTGTTTCTCCAGAGATTCTGAAGGAGAGTCACACCGACTGGAAACGTTAACTCTGGTTCTCCAGAGACTCTGAAGGAGAGTCACACCGACTGGAAACGTTAACTCTGTTTCTCCAGAGACTCTGAAGGAGAGTCATACCGACTGGAAACGTTAACTCTGTTTCTCCAGAGGGACTCCGGAGGAGAGTCATACTGACTGGAAACGTTAACTCTGTTTCTCCAGAGTCTCTGAAGGAGAGTCATACCGACTGGAAACGTTAACTCTGTTTCTCCAGAGACTCTGAAGGAGAGTCACACCGACTGGAAACGTTAACTCTGTTTCTCCAGAGACTCTGAAGGAGAGTCATACCGACTGGAAACGTTAACTCTGTTTCTCCAGAGACTCTGAAGGAGAGTCACACCGACTGGAACCGTTAACTCTGTTTCTCCAGAGGCTCTGAAGGAGATCACACCGACTGGAAACGCTATCTCTGTATCTCCAGAGATTCTGAAGGAGAGTCATACCAAATGGAAACGTTAACTCTGTTTCTCCAAAGACTCTGAAGGAGAGTCATACCGACTGGAAACGTTAACTCTGTTTCTCCAGAGATTCTGAAGGAGAGTCATACCGACTGGAAACGTTAACTCTGTTTCTCCAGAGACTCTGAAGGAGAGTCACACCGACTGGAAACGTTAACTCTGTTTCTCCAGAGACTCTGAAGGAGAGTCACACGGACTGGAAACGTTAACTCTGTTTCTCCAGAGACTCTGAAGGAGAGTCACACCGACTGGAAACGTTAACTCTGTTTCTCCAGAGACTCTGAAGGAGAGTCATACCGACTGGAAACGTTAACTCTGTTTCTCCAGAGACTCTGATGGAGATTCATACCGACTGGTAAAGTTCACTCTGTTCCTTCAGAGACTCTGATGGAGATTCATACCGACTGGAAAAGTTAACTGTGTTTCTCCAGAGACTCTGAAGGAGAGTCACACCGACTGGAAACGTTAACTCGGATTCTCCAGAGACTCTGATGGAGAGTCACACCGACTGGAAACGTTAACTCTGTTTCTCCAGAGACTCTGAAGGAGAGTCACACCGACTGGAAACGTTAACTCTGTTTCTCCAGAGACTCTGAAGGAGAGTCATACCGACTGGAAACGTTAACTCTGTTTCTCCAGAGACTCTGAAGGAGAGTCACACCGACTGGAAACGTTAACTCTGTTTCTCCAGAGACTCTGAAGGAGAGTCATACCGACTGGAAAAGTTAACTCTGTTTCTCCAGAGACTCTGAAGGAGAGTCACACCGACTTGAATCATTAACTCTTTTTCTACAGAGTCTCTGCAGGAGAGTCATACCGACTGGAAACATTAACTCTGTTTCTCAGAGACTCTGAAGGAGAGTCACACCGACTGGAAACGTTAACTCTGTTTCTCCAGAGACTCTGAAGGAGAGTCACACCGACTGGAAATGTTAACTCTGTTTCTCCAGAGACTCTGAAGGAGAGACACACTGACCTGAAATGTTAACTCTGTTTCTCCAGAGACACTGAAGGAGAGTCACACCGACTGGAAACGATAACTCTATTTCTCCAGAGACTCTGAAGGAGATTCACACGGACTGGAAACATTAACTCTGTTCTCCAGAGACTCTGAAGGAGAGTCATACCGACTGGAAACGTTAACTCTGTTACTCCAGAGACTCTGAAGGAGACTCACACTGACTGTAAACGTTAACACTGTTTCTCCAGAGATTCTGAAGGAGAGTCATCACCGACTGGAAACGTAACTTGTTTTCTCCAGAGACTCTGAACGAGAGTCACACCGACTGGAAACGTTAACTCTGTGTCTCCAGAGTCTCTGAAGGAGCGTCACACCGACTGAAACGTTAACTGTGTTTCTCCAGAGACTTCTGAAGGAGAGTCATATCAAATGGAAAGCGTTAACTCTGTTCCTCCAGAGACTCTGAAGGAGAATCATACCAACTGGAAACGTTAACTCTGTTCTCCAGAGAGCTCTGAAGAGAGTCACACTGACTGGAAACGTTAAATCTGTTTCTCCAGAGACTCTGAAGGAGAGTCACACCGACTGGAAACGTTAACTCAGTTTCTGCGGAGACTCTGAAGGAGAGTCACACCGACTGGAAACGTTAACTCTGTTTCTCCAGAGACTCTGAAGGAGAGTCACACCGACTGGAAACGTTAACTCTGTTTCTCCAGAGACTCTGAAGGAGAGTCATACCGACTGGAAACGTTAACTCTGTTTCTCCAGAGACTCTGAAGGAGAGTCACACCGACTGGAAACGTTAACTCTGTTTCTCCAGAGACTCTGAAGGAGAGTCACACCGACTGGAAACGTTAACTCTGTTTCTCCAGAGACTCTGAAGGAGAGTCATACCGACTGGAAACGTTAACTCTGTTTCTCCAGAGACTCTGAAGGAGAGTCACACCGACTGGAAACATTAACTCTGTTCTCCAAGACTCTGAAGGAGAGTCATACCGACTGGAAACGTTAACACTGTTTCTACAGAGATTCTGAAGGAGAGTCACACCGACTGGAAACGTTAACTCTGTTTCTACAGAGACTCAGAAGGAGATTCATGCCGACTGGAAACTTTAACTCTGTTTCTCTAGAGACTCTGAAGGAGAGTGACACCGACTGGAAACGTTAACTCTGTTTCACCAGAGTATCTGGTGGAGAGTCTCAATGACTGGAAACTTTAACTCTGTTTCTGCAGAGACTCTGAAGGAGAGTTACACCGACTGGAAACGTTACTCGGTTTCTCCAGAGACTCTGAAGGAGAGTCACATGGAATGGAAAAGTTAACTCTGTTTCTCCAGAGATTCTGAAGGAGTTTCATACCGACTGGAAACGTTAACTGTGTTTCTCCAGAGTTTCTGAAGGAGAGTCACACCGACTGGAAACATTAACTCTGTTTCTCCAGAGACTCTGAATGAGAGACACACTGACTGGAAATGTTAACTCTGTTTCTCCAGAGACACTGAAGGAGAGTCATACCGACTGGATACGTTAACTCTGTTTTTCCAGAGACTCTGAAGGAGAGTCATACCGACTGGAAATGTTAACTCTGTTACTCCAGAGACTCTGAAGTAGAGTCACACCGACTGGAAACGTTAACTCTGTTTCTCCAGAGATTCTGAAGGAGAGTCACACCGACTGGAAAAGTTAACTCTGTTTCTCCAGAGACTCTGAAGGAGAGTCACACCGACTGGAAACGTTAACTCTGTTT
This sequence comes from Carcharodon carcharias, assembly GCF_017639515.1. NCBI lineage: Eukaryota > Metazoa > Chordata > Chondrichthyes > Lamniformes > Lamnidae > Carcharodon > Carcharodon carcharias. The sequence continues at coordinate 913,664 of NW_024470843.1, forward strand.
CTCCAGAGACTCTGAAGGAGAGTCATACCGACTGGAAACGTTAACTCTGTTTCTCCAGAGACTCTGAAGGAGAGTCATACCGACTGGAAACGTTAACTCTGTTTCTCCAGAGACTCTGAAGGAGAGTCACACCGACTGGAAACGTTAACTCTGTTTCTCCAGAGACTCTGAAGGAGAGTCACACCGACTGGAAACGTTAACTCTGTTTCTCCAGAGACTCTGAAGGAGATTCACACCGACTGGAAACATTAACTCTGTTTCTCCAGAGACTCTGAAGGAGAGTCATACCGACTGGAAACGTTAACTCTGTTTCTCCAGAGACTCTGAAGGAGAGTCATACCGACTGGAAACGTTAACTCTGTTTCTCCAGAGACTCTGAAGGAGAGTCACACCGACTGGAAACGTTAACTCTGTTTCTCCAGAGACTCTGAAGGAGAGTCATACCGACTGGAAACGTTAACTCTGTTTCTCCAGAGACTCTGAAGGAGAGTCACACCGACTGGAAACGTTAACTCTGTTTCTCCAGAGACTCTGAAGGAGAGTCATACAGACTGGAAACGTTAACTCTGTTTCTCCAGAGACTCTGAAGGAGAGTCATACAGACAGGAAATATTAACTCTGTTTCTCCAGAGACTCTGAAGGAGAGTCATACCGACTGGAAACGTTAACTCTGTTTCTCCAGAGACTCTGAAGGAGAGTCATACCGACTGGAAACGTTAACTCTGTTTCTCCAGAGACTCTGAAGGAGAGTCACACCGACTGGAAACGTTAACTCTGTTTCTCCAGAGACTCTGAAGGAGATTCACACCGACTGGAAACGTTAACTCTGTTTCTACAGAGATTCTGAAGGAGAGTCACACCGACTGGAAACGTTAACTCTGGTTCTCCAGAGACTCTGAAGGAGAGTCACACCGACTGGAAACGTTAACTCTGTTTCTCAAGAGACTCTGAAGGAGAGTCACACCGACTGGAAACGTTAACTCTGTTTCTCCAGAGACTCTGAAGGAGAGTCATACCGACTGGAAACGTTAACTCTGTTTCTCCAGAGACTCTGAAGGAGAGTCATACCGACTGGAAACGTTAACTCTGTTTCTCCAGAGACTCTGAAGGAGAGTCATACCGACTGGAAACGTTAACTCTGTTTCTCCAGAGTCTCTGAAGGAGAGTCACACCGACTGGAAACGTTAACTCTGTTTCTCCAGAGATTCTGAAGGAGAGTCACACCGACTGGAAACGTTAACTCTGTTTCTCCAGAGACTCTGAAGGAGAGTCACACCGACTGGAAACGTTAACTCTTTTTCTCCAGAGACTCTGAAGGAGATTCATACCGACTGGAAAAGTTCACTCTGTTTCTCCAGAGACTCTGAAGGAGAATCATACAGACAGGAAACGTTAACTCTGTTTCTCCAGAGACTCTGAAGGAGAGTCACACAGACTGGAAACGTTAACTCTGTTTCTCCAGAGACTCTGAAGGAGAGTCATACCGACTGGAAACGTTAACTCTGTTTCTCCAGAGACTCTGAAGGAGAGTCACACCGACTGGAAACGTTAACTCTGTTTCTCCAGAGACTCTGAAGGAGAGACACACCGACTGGAAACGTTAACTCTGTTTCTCCAGAGACTCTGAAGGGGACTCATAACAACTGGAAACGTTAACTCTGTTTCTCCAGAGACTCTGAAGGAGAGTCACACTGACTGGAAACGTTAACTCTTTTTCTCCAGAGACTCTGAAGGAGAGTCAGACCGACTGGAAACATTAACTCTGTTTCTCCAGAGATTCTGAAGGAGAGTCACACCGACTGGAAACGTTAACTCTGTTTCTCCAGAGAAACTGAAGGAGAGTCATACCGACTGGAAACGTTAACTCTGTTTCTCCAGAGACTCTGAAGGAGAGTCACACCGACTGGAAACGTTAACTCTGTTTCTCCAGAGACTCTGAAGGAGTGTCACACCGACTGGAAACGTTAACTCTGTTTCTCCAGAGACTCTGAAGGAGAGTCACACCCACTGGAAATGTTAACTCTGTTTCTCCAGAGACTCTGAAGGAGAGTCACACCCACTGGAAACGTTAACTCTGTTTCTCCAGAGACTCTGAAGGAGAGTCATACCGACTGGAAACGTTAACTCTGTTTCTCCAGAGACTCTGAAGGAGAGTCACACCGACTGGAAACGTTAACTCTGTTTCTCCAGAGACTCTGAAGGAGAGTCATACCGACTGGAAACGTTAACTCTGTTTCTCCAGAGACTCTGAAGGAGAGTCACACCGACTGGAAACGTTAACTCTGTTTCTCCAGAGACTCTGAAGGAGAGTCACACCGACTGGAAACTTTAACTCTGTTTCTACAGAGACTGTGAAGGACAGACGCACCGGCTGGAAACGATAACTCTATTTCTCCAGAGATTCTGAAGGAGATTCACACGGACTGGAAACATTAACTCGGTTTCTCTAGAGACTCTGAAAGAGAGTCATACCGACTGGAAACGTTAACTCTGTTTCTCCAGAGACTCTGAAGGAGAGTCACACCGACTGGAAACATTAACTCTGTTTCTCCAGAGACTCTGAAGGAGAGTCACACCGGCTGGAAACGTTAACTCTGTTTCTCCAGAGATTCTGAAGGAGAGTCATACCGACTGGAAACGTTAACTCAGTTTCTCCAGAGATTCTGAAGGAGAGTCACACCGACTTGAAACGTTAAATCTGTTTCTCCAGAGACTCTGAAGGAGGGTCACACTGACTGGAAACGTTAACTCTGTTTCTCCAGAGACTCTGAAGGAGAAACATACAGACAGGAAACGTTAACTCTGTTTCTCCAGAGACTCTGAAGGAGAGTCATACAGACAGGAAACATTAACTCTGTTTCTCCAGAGACTCTGAAGGAGAGTCATTCCGACTGGAAACGTTAACTCTGTTTCTCCAGAGACTCTGAAGGAGATCATACCGACTGAAACGTTAACTCTCGTTTCTCCAGAGTCTCTGAAGGAGAATCATACTGATTAGAAACGTTAACTCTGTTTCTCCAGAGTCTCTGAAGGAGAGTCATACCGACTGGAAACGTTAACTCTGTTTCTCCAGAGACTCTGAAGGAGAGTCACACCGACTGGAAACGTTAACTCAGTTTCTCCAGAGATTCTGAAGGAGAGTCACACCGACTGGAAACGTTAACTCTGTTTCTCCAGAGACTCTGAAGGGAGAGTCATACCAGACTGGAAACTTAACTCTGTTTCTCCAGAGACTCTGAGGAGAGTCACACCGACTGGAAACGTTAACTCTGTTTCTCCAGAGATCTGAATGAGAGTCATACCGACTGGAAACGTTAACTCTGTTTCTCCAGAGACTCTGAAGGAGAGTCACACCGACTGGAAACGTTAACTCTGTTTCTCCAGAGACTCTGAAGGAGATTCATACCGACTGGAAACGTTAACTCTGTTTCTCCAGAGACTCTGAAGGAGAGTCACACCGACTGGAAACGTTAACTCTGTTTCTACAGAGACTCTGAAGGAGAGTCATACGACTGGAAACGATAACTCTGTTTCTCCAGAGACTCTGAAGGAGAGTCACACCGACTGGAAACGATTAACTCTGTTTCTCCAGAGACTCTGAAGGAGAGTCACACGGACTGAAACGTTAACTCTGTTTCTCCAGAGACTCTGAAGGAGAGTCACACCGACTGGAAATGTTAACTCTGTTTCTCCAGAGACACTGAAGGAGTGTCACACCGACTGGAAACGTTAACTCTGTTTCTCCAGAGACTCTGAAGGAGAGTCACACAGAGTGTAAACGTTAATTCTGTGCTCCAGAGACTCTGAAGGAGAGTCACACCGACTGGAAACGTTAACTCTGTTTCTCCAGAGACTCTGAAGGAGAGTCATACCGACTGGAAACGTTAACTCTGTTTCTCCAGAGACTCTGAAGAGAGTCACACCGACTGGAAACTTTAACTCTGTTTTACCAGATACTCTGAAGGAGAGTCATACCGTCTGGAAACGTTAACTCTGTTTCTCCAGAGACTCTGAAGGAAAGTCATACCGACTGGAAAGGTTAACTCTGTTTCTCCAGAGACTCTGAAGGAGAGTCATACAGACTGGAAACGTTAACTCTGTTCTCCAGAGACTCTGAAGAAGAGTCACACCGATTGGAAATGTTAACTCTGTTTCTCCAGAGATCTGAAGGAGAGTCATACCGACTGGAAACGTTAACTCTGTTTCTCCAGAGACTCTGAAGGAGAGTCACACCGACTGGAAACGTTAACTCTGTTTCTCCAGAGACTCTGAAGGAGAGTCACACCGACTGGAAACGTTAACTCTGTTTCTCCAGAGACTCTGAAGGAGAGTCAAACCGACTGGAAACGTTAACTCTGTTTCTCCAGAGACTCTGAAGGAGAGTCACACCGACTGGAAACGTTAACTCTGTTTCTCCAGAGACTCTGAAGGAGAGTCATACCGACTGGAAACGTTAACTCTGTTTCTCCAGAGACTCTGAAGGAGAGTCACACCGACTGGAAACGTTAACTCTGTTTCTCCAGAGACTCTGAAGGAGAGTCACACGACTGGAAACGTTAACTCTGTTTCTCCAGAGACTCTGAAGGAGAGTCATACCGACTGGAAACGTTAACTCTGTTTCTCCAGAGACTCTGAAGGAGAGTCACACCGACTGGAAACGTTAACTCTGTTTCTCCAGAGACTCTGAAGGAGAGTCACACCGACTGGAAACGTTAACTCTGTTTCTCCAGAGACTCTGAAGGAGAGTCACACAGACTGGAAACGTTAACTCTGTTTCTCCAGAGACTCTGAAGGAGAGTCACACCGACTGGAAACGTTAACTCTGTTTCTCCAGAGACTCTGAAGGAGAGTCACACCGACTGGAAACGTTAACTCTGTTTCTCCAGAGACTCTGAAGGAGAGTCACACCGACTGGAAACGTTAACTCTGTTTCTCCAGAGACTCTGAAGGAGAGTCACACCGACTGGAAACGTTAACTCTGTTTCTCCAGAGACTCTGAAGGAGAGTCACACCGACTGGAAACGTTAACTCTGTTTCTCCAGAGACTCTGAAGGAGAGTCACACCGACTGGAAACGTTAACTCTGTTTCTCCAGAGACTCTGAAGGAGAGTCACACCGACTGGAAACGTTAACTCTGTTTCTCCAGAGACTCTGAAGGAGAGTCACACCGACTGGAAACGTTAACTCTGTTTCTCCAGAGACTCTGAAGGAGAGTCACACCGACTGGAAACGTTAACTCTGTTTCTCCAGAGACTCTGAAGGAGAGTCACACCGACTGGAAACGTTAACTCTGTTTCTCCAGAGTCTCTGAAGGAGAGTCATTCAGACATGAAACGTTAACTCTGTTCTCCAGAGACTCTGAAGGAGAGTCAAACCGACTGGAAACATTAACTCTCTTTCTCCAGAGACTCTGAAGGAGAGTCATACCGACTGGAAACGTTTACTCTGTTTCTCCAGAGACTCTGAAGGAGAGTCATACCGTCCGGAAAAGTTAACTCTGTTTCTCCAGAGACTCTGAAGGAGAGTCACACTGACCGGAAACGTTAACTCGGATTCTCCAGAGACTCTGAAGGAGAGTCAAACCGACTGGAAACGTTAACTCTGTTTCTCCAGAGACTCTGAAGGAGAGTCACACCGACTGGAAACGTTAACTCTGTTTCTCCAGAGACTCTGAAGGAGAGTCATACAGATAGGAAACGTTAACTCTCTTTCTCCAGAGACTCTGAAGGAGAGTCATACCGACTGGAAACGTTATCTCTGTTTCTCCAGAGACTCTGAAGGGGAGTCATACCAACTTGAAACGTTAACTCTCTTTCTCCAGAGACTCTGAAGGAGAGTCACACCAACTGGAAACGTTAACTCTGTTTCTCCAGAGACTCTAAAGGAGAGTCACACCGACTGGAAACGTTAACTCTGTTTCTCCAGAGACTCTGAAGGGGAGTCACACCGACTGGAAACGTTAACTCTGTTTCTCCAGAGACTCTGAAGGAGAGTCACACCGACTGGAAACGTTAACTCTGTTTCTCCAGAGACTCTGAAGGAGAGTCACACCGACTGGAAACGTTAACTCTGTTTCTCCAGAGACTCTGAAGGAGAGTCACACCGACTGGAAACGTTAACTCTGTTTCTCCAGAGACTCTGAAGGAGAGTCACACCGACTGGAAACGTTAACTCTGTTTCTCCAGAGACTCTGAAGGAGAGTCACACCGACTGGAAACGTTAACTCTGTTTCTCCAGAGACTCTGAAGGAGAGTCACACCGACTGGAAACGTTAACTCTGTTTCTCCAGAGACTCTGAAGGAGAGTCACACCGACTGGAAACGTTAACTCTGTTTCTCCAGAGACTCTGAAGGAGAGTCACACCGACTGGAAACGTTAACTCTGTTTCTCCAGAGACTCTGAAGGAGAGTCACACCGACTGGAAACGTTAACTCTGTTTCTCCAGAGACTCTGAAGGAGAGTCACACCGACTGGAAACGTTAACTCTGTTTCTCCAGAGACTCTGAAGGAGAGTCACACCGACTGGAAACGTTAACTCTGTTTCTCCAGAGATTCTGAAGGAGAGTCACACCGACTGGAAACGTTAACTCTGTTTCTCCAGAGACTCTGAAGGAGAGTCACACCGACTGGAAACGTTAACTCTGTTTCTCCAGAGACTCTGAAGGAGAGTCACACCGACTGGAAAAGTTAACTCTGTTACTCCAGAGACTCTGAAGGAGAGTCACACCGACTGGAAATGTTAACTCTGTTTCTCCAGAGACTCTGAAGGAGAGACATACTGATTCGAAATGTTAACTCTGTTTCTCCAGAGACTCTGAAGGAGAGTCACAACGACTGGAAACGTTAACTCTGTTTCTCCAGAGACTCTGAAGGAGAGTCACACCGACTGGAAACGTTAACTCTGTTTCTCCAGAGACTCTGAAGGAGAGTCACACAGAGTGTAAACGTTAACTCTGTTACTTCAGAGACTCTGAAGGAGAGTCACACCGACTGGAAACGTTAACTCTGTTTCTCCAGAGACTCTGAAGGAGAGTCATACCAACTGGAAACATTATCACTGTTTCTCCAGAGACTCTGAAGGAGAGTCACACCGACTGGAAATGTTAACTCTGTTTCTCCAGAGACTCTGAAGGAGAGTCACACCGACTGGAAATGTTAACTCTGTTTCTCCAGAGACTCTGAAGGAGAGTCACACCGACTGGAAACGTTAACTCTGTTTCTCCAGAGACTCTGAAGGAGAGTCATACCGACTGGAAACGTTAACTCTGTTTCTCCAGAGACTCTGAAGGAGAGTCAAACGACTGGAAACGTTAACTCTGTTTCTCCAGAGACTCTGAAGGAGAGTCACACCGACTGGAAACGTTAACTCTGTTTCTCCAGAGACTCTGAAGGAGAGTCAACCGACTGGAAACGTTAACTCTGTTTCTCCAGAGACTCTGAAGGAGAGTCAACGACTTGAAACGTTAACTCTGTTTCTCCAGAGACTCTGAAGGAGAGTCACATCCGACTGGAAACGTTAACTCTGTTTCTCCAGAGACTCTGAAGGAGAGTCAAACCGACTGGAAACGTTAACTCTGTTTCTCCAGAGACTCTGAAGGAGAGTCACACCGACTGGAAAGTTAACTCTGTTTCTCAGAGACTCTGAAGGAGAGTCATACCGACTGAAACGTTAACTCTGTTTCTCCAGAGACTCTGAAGGAGAGTCAACCCGACTGGAAACGTTAACTCTGTTTCTCCAGAGATCTGAAGGAGAGTCATACCGACTGGAAACGTTAACTCTGGTTCTCCAGAGACTCTGAAGGAGAGTCACAACGACTGAAACGTTAACTCTGTTTCTCCAGAGATTCTGAAGGAGAGTCACACCGAATGGAAACGTTAACTCTGTTTCTCCAGAGACTCTGAAGTAGAGTCACACCGACTGGAAACGTTATCTAGTTTTCTCCAGAGACTCTGAAGGAGAGTCATACCGACTGGAAAGGTTAACTCTGTTTCTCCAGAGACTCTGAAGGAGAGTCATACCGACTGGAAATGTTAACTCTGTTTTTCCAGATACTCTGAAGGAGAGTCATACCGACTGGAAACGTTATCATTTTTTCTCCAGAGATTCTGAAGGAGAGACACACCGGCTGGAAACGATAACTCTATTTCTCCAGAGACTCTGAAGGAGAGTCATACCGACTGGAAACGTTAACTCTGTTTCTCCAGAGACTCTGAAGGAGAGTCACAACGACTGGAAATGTTAACTCTGTTTCTCCAGAGACTCTGAAGGAGAGTCATACCGACTGGAAACGTTAACTCTGTTTCTCCAGAGACTCTGAAGGAGAGTCACACCGACTGGAAACGTTAACTCTGTTTCTCCAGAGACTCTGAAGGAGAGTCACACCGACTGGAAATGTTAACTCTGTTTCTCCAGAGACCTGAAGGAGAGTCATACCGATTGGAAACGTTAACTCTGGTTCTCCAGAGACTCTGAAGGAGAGTCACACCGAATGAAAACGTTAACTCTGTTTCTGCAGAGACTCTGAAGGAGAGTCACACCGACTGGAAACGTTAACTCTGTTTCTCCAGAGACTCTGAAGGAGAGTCACACCGACTGGAAACGTTAACTCTGTTTCTCCAGAGACTCTGAAGGAGAGTCACACCGACTGGAAACGTTAACTCTGTTTCTCCAGAGACTCTGAAGGAGAGTCATATTGACTGGAATCGTTAACTCTGTTTCTCCAGAGATTCTGAAGGAGAGTCACACCGACTGGAAACGTTAACTCTGTTTCTCCAGAGACTCTGAAGGAGAGTCACACCGACTGGAAACGTTAACTCTGTTTCTGCAGAGACTCTGAAGGAGAGTCACACCGACTGGAAACGTTAACTCTGTTTCTCCAGAGACTCTGAAGGAGAGTCACACCGACTGGAAACGTTAACTCTGTTTCTCCAGAGACTCTGAAGGAGAGTCACACCGACTGGAAACGTTAACTCTGTTTCTCCAGAGACTCTGAAGGAGAGTCACACCGACTGGAAACGTTAACTCTGTTTCTCCAGAGACTCTGAAGGAGAGTCACACCGACTGGAAACGTTAACTCTGTTTCTCCAGAGACTCTGAAGGAGAGTCACACCGACTGGAAACGTTAACTCTGTTTCTCCAGAGACTCTGAAGGAGAGTCACACCGACTGGAAACGTTAACTCTGTTTCTCCAGAGACTCTGAAGGAGAGTCACACCGACTGGAAACGTTAACTCTGTTTCTCCAGAGACTCTGAAGGAGAGTCACACCGACTGGAAACGTTAACTCTGTTTCTCCAGAGACTCTGAAGGAGAGTCACACCGACTGGAAACATTAACTCTGTTTCTCCAGAGATTCTGAAGGAGAGTCACACCGACTGGAAACGTTAACTCTGTTTCTCCAGAGACTCTGAAGGAGAGTCACACAGACTGGAAACGTTAACTCTGTTTCTCCAGAGACTCTGAAGGAGAGTCATACCGACTGGAAAAGTTAACTCTGTTTCTCCAGAGACTCTGAAGGAGAGTCATACCGACTGGAAACGTTAACTCTGTTTCTCCAGAGACTCTGAAGGAGAGTCACACCGACTGGAAACGTTAACTCTGTTTCTCCAGAGACTCTGAAGGAGAGTCATACCGACTGGAAACGTTAACTCTGTTTCTCCAGAGTCTCTGAAGGAGAGTCACACCTAATGGAAACGTTAACTCTGTTTCTCCAGAGACTCTGAAGGAGAGTCACACCGACTGGAAACGTTAACTCTGTTTCTCCAGAGACTCTGAAGGAGAGTCATACCGACTGGAAACGTTAACTCTGTTTCTCCAGAGACTCTGAAGGAGAGTCACACCGACTGGAAACGTTAACTCTGTTTCTCCAGAGACTCTGAAGGAGAGTCACACCGACTGGAAACGTTAACTCTGTTTCTCAGAGACTCTGAAGGAGAGTCACACCGACTGGAAACGTTAACTCTGTTTTTCCCGATACACTGAAGGAGAGTCATACCGTCCGGAAAAGTTAACTCTGTTTCTCCAGAGACTCTGAAGGAGAGTCATACCGACTGGAAACGTTAACTCTGTTTCTCCAGAGACTCTGAAGGAGAGTCATACCGACTGGAAACGTTAACTCTGTTTCTCCAGAGACTCTGAAGGAGAGTCACACTGACCGGAAACGTTAACTCTGTTTCTCCAGAGACTCTGAAGGAGAGTCACACCGACTGGAAACGTTAACTCTGTTTCTCCAGAGACTCTGAAGGAGAGTCATACCGACTGGAATCGTTAACTCTGTTTCTCCAGAGACTCTGAAGGAGAGTCACACGACTGGAAAGGTTAACTCTGTTTCTCCAGAGACTCTGAAGGAGAGTCACACCGACTGGAAACGTTAACTCTGTTTCTCCAGAGACTCTGAAGGAGAGTCATACCGACTGTAAACGTTAACTCTGTTTCTCCAGAGACTCTGAAGGAGAGTCACTACGACTGGAACGTTAACTCTGTTTCTCCAGAGACTCTGAAGGAGAGTCACACTGACTGGAAACGTTAACTCTTTTTCTCCAGAGACTCTGAAGGAGAATCACAAGGTCTGAAAAGGTTAACTCTGTTTCTCCAGAGACTCTGAAGGAGTATCATACAGACAGGAAACGTTAACTCTGTTTCTCCAGAGACTCTGAAGGAGAATCATAGAGACAGGAAACGTTAACTCTGTTTCTCCAGAGACTCTGAAGGAGAGTCATACAGACAGGAAACGTTAACTCTGTTCTCCAGAGACTCTGAAGGAGAGTCACACCGACTGGAAACGTTAACTCTGTTTCTCCAGAGACTCTGAAGGAGAGTAATACCGACTGGAAACGTTAACTCTGTTTCTCCAGAGACTCTGAAGGGGAGTCACACCGACTGGAAACGTTAACTCTGTTTCTCCAGAGACTCTGAAGGAGAGTCACACCGACTGGAAACGTTAACTCTGTTTCTCCAGAGACTCTGAAGGAGAGTCACACCGACTGGAAACGTTAACTCTGTTTCTCCAGAGACTCTGAAGGAGAGTCACACCGACTGGAAACGTTAACTCTGTTTCTCCAGAGACTCTGAAGGAGAGTCACACCGACTGGAAACGTTAACTCTGTTTCTCCAGAGACTCTGAAGGAGAGTCACACCGACTGGAAACGTTAACTCTGTTTCTCCAGAGACTCTGAAGGAGAGTCACACCGACTGGAAACGTTAACTCTGTTTCTCCAGAGACTCTGAAGGAGAGTCACACCGACTGGAAACGTTAACTCTGTTTCTCCAGAGACTCTGAAGGAGAGTCACACCTGACTGGAACGTTAACTCTGTTTCTCCAGATACTCGAAGGAGAGTCAAACGACTGGAACCGTTAACTCTGTTTCTCCAGAGGCTCTGAAGGAGATCACACCGACTGGAAACGTTAACACTGTTTCTCAGAGACTCTGAAGGAGAGTCACACTACCGACTGAAACGTTAACTCTGTTTTTTCCTGAGACTCTGAAGGAAGAGTCAATACCGACTGGAAACGTTAACCTCTGTTCTACAGAGACTCTGAAGGAGAGCTCACACGACTGAAACGTTAACTCTGTTTCTACAGAGATCTGAAGGAGAGTCACACCGACTGGAAACGTTAACTCTGTTTCTCCAGAGACTCTGAAGGAGAGTCACACCGACTGGAAACGTTAACTCTGTCTTCTACAGAGACTCTGAAGGAGAGTCACACGACGGAAAACGTTAACTCTGGTCTTCTCAGAGACTCTGAAGAGAGCACACCGACTGGAAACGTTAACTCTGTTTCTCAGAGACTCTGAAGGAGAGCTCATCACCGACTGGAAACGTTAACTCTGTTTCTCCAGAGACTCTGATGGTGAGTCACACCGACTGGAAACGTTAACTCTGTTTCTCCAGAGACTCTGAAGGAGAGTCACACCGACTGGAAACGTTAACTCTGTTTCTCCAGAGACTCTGAAGGAGAGTCATACCAACTGGAAACGTTAACTCTGTTTCTCCAGATACTCTGAAGGAGAGTCACACCGACTGGAAACATTAACTCTGTTTCTCCAGAGATTCTGAAGGAGAGTCATACCGACTGGAAACGTTAACTCTTTTTTCCAGAGACTCTGAAGTAGAGTCACACGACTGGAAACGTTAACTCTGTTTCTCCAGAGACTCTGAATGAGAGTCATACGACTGGAACAGTTAACCTTTTTTCCAGAGAATCTGAAGGACAGTCACACCGACTGGAAACATTAACTCTGTTTCACCAGAGTCTCTGAATTAGAGTCACACCGACTGGAAACGGTAACACTGTTTCTCCTGAGACACTGAAGGAGAGTGACACCGAATGGAAATGTTAACTCTGTTTCTCCAGAGACTCTGAAGGAGGGTAATACAGACTGTATACGTTAACTCTGTTTCTCCAGATATTCTGAAGGAGAGTCACTACCTGACTGAAAAGTTAACTCTGTTTCTCCAGAGGACTCTGAAGGAGAGTCACACCGACTGGAAACGTTAACTCTGTTTCTCCAGAGACCCTCAAGGAGAGTCATACCGACTGGAAATGTTAACTCTTTTTCTCCAGAGACTCTGATGGAGATTCATACCGACTGGAAAAGTTCACTCTGTTTTCCAGAGACTCTGATGGAGATTCATACCGAATGGAAAAGTTAACTGTGTTTCTCCAGAGACTCTGAAGGGGAGTCACACTGACTGGAAACGTTAACTCTGTTTCTCCAGAGACACTGAAGGAGAGTCACACCGACTGGAAATGTTAACTCTGTTTCTCCAGAGACTCTGAAGGACAGTCACACTGAATGGAAACGTTACTCTGTTTCTCCAGAGACTCTGAATGAGAGTCATAACCGACTGGAAACAGTTATCTCTGTTTCTCCAGAGACTCTGAAGGAGAGTTCGATAACCGACTGGAAAACGTTAACTCTGTTTTCTCCAGAGACTCTGAAAGAGAGTTACACGACTGGAAACTTTAACTCAGTTTCTCCAGTGAATCTGAAAGGAGAGTCAAACCGACTGGAAACGTTACTCTGTTTTCTCCAGGAGACCACTGAAGGAGAGTCACACCGACTGGAAAACGTTACTCTGTTTCTCCAGAGACTCTGAAGGAGAGTCCATACCGACTGAAACGTTAACTCTGTTTCTCCAGAGGACTCTGAAGGAGAGTCACATCCGACTGGAAACGTTAACTCAGTTTCTCCAGAGACTCTGAAGGAGAGTCACACCGACTGGAAACGTTAACTCTGTTTCTCCAGAGACTCTAAGGAGAGTCATACGACTGGAAACGTTAACTCTGTTTCTCCAAGACTCTGAAGGAGAGTCATACCGACTGGAAACGTTAACTCTGTTTCTCCAGAGACTCTGAAGGAGAGTCACACCCACTGGAAACGTTAACTCTGTTTCTCCAGAGACTCTGAAGGAGAGTCACATCGACTGGAAAAGTTAACTCTGTTTCTCCAGAGACTCTGAAGGAGAGTCATACCGACTGGAAACGTTAACTCTGTTTCTCCAGAGACTCTGAAGGAGAGTCATACCGACTGGAAACGTATCTCGGTTTCTCCAGAGACTCTGAAGGAGAGTCATACCAACTGGAAACGTTAACTCTGTTTCTCCAGAGTCTCTGAAGGAGAGTCACACTGACTGGAAACGTTAACTCTGTTTCTCCAGAGACTCTGAAGGAGAGTCACACGGACTGGAAAGGTTAACTGTGTTTCTCCAGAGACTCTGAAGGAGAGTCATACAGACAGGAAACGTTAACTCTGTTTCTCCAGAGGCTCTGAAGGGGAGTCATACCAACTGGAAACGTTAACTCTGCTTCTCCAGAGACTCTGAAGGAGAGTCACACCGACTGGAAACGTTAACTCTGTTTCTCCAGATATCTGAAGGAGAGTCATACCGAATGGAAACGTTAACTCTGGTTCTCCAGAGACTCTGAAAGAGAGTCACACGGACTGGAAAAGTTAACTCTGTTTCTCCAGCGATTCTGAAGGAGAGTCACACTGACTGGAAATGTTAACTCTGTTTCTCCAGAGACTCTGAGGAGGTCATACCGACTGGAAACGTTAACTCTGTTTCCTCCAGAGACTCTGAAGGAGAGTCACACCGACTGGAAAACGTTAACTCGGATTCTCCAGAGACTCTGAAGGAGAGTCACACCGACTGGTAACGTTAAGTCTGTTTATCCAGAGACTCTGAAGGAGAGTCACACCGACTGGAAACGTTTACTCTGTTTCTCCAGAGACTCTGCCTGAGAGTCATACCGTCTGGAAAAGTTAACTCTGTTTCTCCAGAGACTCTGAAGGAGAGTCACACCGACTGGAAACGTTAACTCTGTTTCTCCAGAGACTCTGAAGGAGAGTCATACCGACTGGAAACGTTAACTCTGTTTCTCCAGAGACTCTGAAGGAGAGTCATACCGACTGGAAACGTTAACTCTGTTTCTCCAGAGACTCTGAAGGAGAGTCATACCGACTGGAAACGTTAACTCTGTTTCTCCAGAGACTCTGAAGGAGAGTCACACCGACTGGAAACGTTAACTCTGTTTCTCCAGAGACTCTGAAGGAGAGTCATACCGACTGGAAACGTTAACTCTGTTTCTCCAGAGACTCTGAAGGAGAGTCACAACCGACTGGAAACGTTAACTCTGTTTCTCCAGAGACTCTGAAGGAGAGTCATACCGACTGGAAACGTTAACTCTGTTTCTCCAGAGACTCTGAAGGAGAGTCACTACCGACTGGAAACGTTAACTCTGTTTCTCCAGAGACTCTGAAGGAGAGTCACACCGACTGGAAACGTTAACTCTGTTTCTCCAGAGACTCTGAAGGAGAGTCACACCGACTGGAAACGTTAACTCTGTTTCTCCAGAGACTCTGAAGGAGAGTCACACCGACTGGAAACGTTAACTCTGTTTCTCCAGAGACTCTGAAGGAGAGTCACACCGACTGGAAACGTTAATTCGGTGTCTCCAGGGTCTCTGAACGGGAGTCACACTGACTTGAAATGTTAACTCTGTTTCTCCAGAGACTCTGAAGGAGAGTCATACAGACAGGAAACGTTAACTCTGTTTATCCAGAGAATCTGAAAGAGAGTCACACCGACTGGAAACTTTAACTCTGTTTCTCCAGAGACTCTGAAGGAGTGTCACACCGACTGGAAAAGTTAACTCTGTTTCTCCAGAGACTCTGAAGGAGAGTCACACCGACTGGAAACGTTAACTCTGTTTCTCCAGAGACTCTGCAGGAGAGTCATACCGACTGGAAACGTTAACTCTGTTTCTCCAGAGACTCTGGAAGAGAGTCACAACGACTGGAAACGTTAACTCTGTTTCTCCAGAGACTCTGAAGGAGAGTCACACCGACTGGAAACGTTAACTCTGTTTCTCCAGAGACTCTGAAGGAGATTCACCAGCATTCGAAACGTTAACTCTGTTTCTCCTGAGACTTTGAAGGAAAGTCACATCACTTGAAAAGTTAACTCTGTTTCTCTAGAGACTCTGAAGGAGAGTCATACCGACTGAAACGTTAACTCTGTTTATCCAGAGACTCTGAAGGAGAGTCACACCGACTGGAAACGTTAACTCTGTTTCTCCAGAGACTCTGAAGGAGAGTCACACCGACTGGAAACGTTAACTCTGTTTCTCCTAGACTCTGAAGGAGAGTCATACCGACTGGAAACGTTAACTCTGTTTCTCCAGAGACCCTCAAGGAGAGTCATACCGACTGGAAATGTTAACTCTGTTCCTCCAGAGACTCTGATGGAGATTCACAACGAATAGGAAACGTTAACTCTGTTTCTCCAGAGAGTCTGAAGGAGAGTCTTACCGACTGGAAACGTATCTCGGTTTCTCCAGAGACTCTGAAGGTGCGTCACACCGAATGGAAATGTTAACTCTGTTTCTGCAGAGATTCTGAAGGAGAGTCACTCCGACTGGAAACGTTAACTCTGTTTCTCCAGAGACACTGAAGGAGAGTCACACCGACTGGAAACGTTAACTCTGTTTCTCCAGAGACTCTGAAGGAGAGTCACACTGACCGGAAACGTTAACTCTGTTTCTCCAGAGACTCTGAAGGAGAGTCACATCGACTGGAAACGTTAACTCTGTTTCTCCAGAGACTCTGAAGGAGAGTCACACCGACTGGAAACGTTAACTCTGTTTCTCCAGAGACTCTGAAGGAGAGTCACACCGACTGGAAACGTTAACTCTGTTTCTCCAGAGACTCTGAAGGAGAGTCATACCGACTGGAAACGTTAACTCTGTTTCTCCAGAGACTCTGAAGGAGAGTCACACCGACTGGAAACGTTAACTCTGTTTCTCCAGAGACTCTGAAGGAGAGTCATACCGACTGGAAACGTTAACTCTGTTTCTCCAGAGACTCTGAAGGAGAGTCACACCGACTGGAAACGTTAACTCTGTTTCTCCAGAGACTCTGAAGGAGAGTCATACCGACTGGAAACGTTAACTCTGTTTCTCCAGAGACTCTGAAGGAGAGTCACACCGACTGGAAACGTTAACTCTGTTTCTCCAGAGACTCTGAAGGAGAGTCAAACCGACTGGAAACGTTAACTCTGTTTCTCCAGAGACTCTGAAGGAGAGTCATACCGACTGGAAAAGTTAACTCTGTTTCTCCAGAGACTCTGAAGGAGAGTCATACCGACTGGAAACGTTAACTCTGTTTCTCCAGAGACTCTGAAGGAGAGTCACACCGACTGGAAAAGTTAACTCTGTTTCTCCAGAGACTCTGAAGGAGAGTCATACCGACTGGAAACGTTAACTCTGTTTCTCCAGTGAGTCTGAAGGAGAGTCACAATGACTGGAAACGTTGACTCTGTTTCTCCAGAGACTCTGAAGGTGAGTCACACCGACTGGAAACCTAACTCTGTTTCTCCAGAGATTCTGAAGGAGAGTTACATCAATTCGAAACGTTAACTCTGTTTCTCCTGAGACTCTGATGTAGAGTCACATCGACTGGAATCGTTAACTCTGTTTGTCCAGAGACTCTGAAGGAGAGTCACAACGACTGTAAACGTTAATTCTGTTTCTACAGAGACTGTGAAGGAGAGTCACACCGACTGGAAATGTTAACTCTGTTTCTCCAGAGACTCTGAAGGAGAGTCACAACGACTGTAAACGTTAACTCTGTTTCTCCAGAGATTCTGAAGGTGCGTCACACTGAATGGAAATGTTAACTCTGTTTCTGCAGAGATTCTGAAGGAGAGTCACTCCGACTGGAAACGTTAACTCTGTTTCTCCAGAGACACTGAAGGAGAGTCACACCGACTGGAAACGTTAACTCGGTTTCTCCAGAGACTCTGAAGGAGAGTCACAACGACTGTAAACGTTAATTCTGTTTCTCCAGAGACTCTGAAGGAGTGTCACACCGACTGTAAATATTAACTCTGTTTCTCCAGATACTCTGAAGGAGAGTCACACCAACTGGAAACGTTAACTCTGTTTCTCCAGAGACTTTGAAGGAGAGTCACATCGATTCAAAACGTTAACTCTGTTTCTCCAGTGAGTCTGAAGGAGAGTCACACCGACTGGAAACGTTAACTCTGTTTCTCCAGAGACATTGAAGGAGAGTCACATCGATTTGAAACATTAACTCTGTTTCTCCAGAGACTCTGAAGGAGAGTTACAATGACTCTACAAGTTAACTCATTTTCTCCAGAGATTCTGAAGGGGAGTCATACCGACTGGAATCATTAACTCTGTTTCTCCAGAGACACTGAAGGATAGTCACAACAACTGGAAACGTTTACTCTGTTTTTCCAGAGACTTTGAAGGAGAGTCACTTCAATTCGAAACGTTAACTCTTTTTCTCAAGAGACTCTGAAGGAGAGTCATACCGACTGGAAACGTTATTCTCTTTCTCCAGACACTCTGAAGTAGAGTCACAACGACTGTAATCCTTAACTCAGTTTCTCCTGAGACTCTGAAGGAGAGTCACACCGACTGGAAACATTAACTCTGTTTCTCCAGAGACTCTGAAGGACAGTCAAAACGACTGGAAACGTTAACTCTGTTTCCTAGAGAGACTCTGAAGGAGAGTCATACCGACTGTAAACATTAACTCTGTTTCTCCAGATTCTCTGAGGGAGAGACATACCGACTGGAAAAGTTAACTCTGTTTCTCCAGAGACTTTGAAGGAGAGTCACATTGATTCAAAACGTTAACTCTGTTTCTCCAGAGACTCTGAAGGAGAGTCACACCGACTGGAAACGTTAACTCTGTTTCTCCAGAGACTTTGAAGCAGAGTCACATCGATTCGAAACGTTAACTCTGTTTCTCAAGAGACTCTGAAGGAGAGTCATACCAACTGGAAACGTTCACGCTGTTTCTCCAGAGACTCTGATGGAAAGTCACACCGACTGTAAACGTTAACTCTGTTTCTCCAGAGACTCTGAAGGAGAGTCACACCGACTGGAAACGTTAACTATGTTTCTCCAGAGACTTTGAAGGAGAGTCACAACGACTGTAAACGTTAATTCTGTTTCTCCAGAGACTGTGAAGGAGAGTCACACCGACTGTAAGCGTTAACTCTGTTTCTCCAGAGACTCTGAATGAGAGTCATACAGACTGGAAACGTTAACTCTGTTTCTCCAGAGACTCTGAAGGAGACTCATACAGACTGTAAACGTTAACTCTGTGTCACCAGAGACTCTGAAGGAGAGTCATACCGACTGGAAACATTAACTCTGTTTCTCCAGAGACTCTGAAGGAGATTCATACCGACTGTAAACGTTAACTCAGTTTCTCCAGAGACTCTGAAGGAGAGTTATACCAACTGGAAACGTTAACTCTGTTTCTCCAGAGACTTTGAAGGAGAGTCACATCGATTTGAAACGTTAACTGTTTCTCCAGAGACTCTGAAGGGGAGTCATACTGACTTGAAACGTTAACTCTCTTTCTCCAGAGACTCTGAAGGGGAGTCATACTGACTTGAAACATTAACTCTGTTTCTCCACAAACCCTGATGGAGAGTCAAAACGACTGGAAACGTAACTCTGTTTCTCCAGAGTCTCTGAAGTAGATTCACAACGACTGTAACTGTTAACTCTGTTTCTCCAGAGACTCTGAAGGAGAGTCACACCGACTGGAAACATTAACTCTGTTTCTCCAGACACTCTGAAGGAGAGTCACACCGACTGGAAACGTTAACTCTGTTTCTACGGAGACTCTGAAGGAGTGTCATTCCGATTGGAAACGTTAACTCTGTTTCTCCAGAGACTCTGAAGGAGAGTCATACCGACTGGAAAATTTAACTGTTTCTCCTGAGACTCTGAAGGAGAGTCACACCGAATGGAAACGTTAACTCTGTTTCTCCAGAGACTCAGAAGGAGAGTTCCAACGACTGTAAACGTTAATTCTGTTTCTCCAGAGACTGTGAATGAGAGTAACACCGAATGGAAATCTTAACTCTGTTTCTCCAGAGTCTCTGAAGGAGAGTCACAATGACTGTAAACGTAAATTCTGTTTCTCCAGATACTGTGAATGAGAGTCACACCGACTGTAAGCGTTAACTCTGTTTCTCCAGAGACTCTGAAGGAGAGTCATACAGACTGGAAACGTTAACTCTGTTTCTCCAGAGACTCTGAAGGAGACTCATACAGACTGTAAACGTTAACTCTGTGTCACCAGAGACTCTGAAGGAGGGTCACACCGACTGGAAACGTTAACTCTGTTTCTCCAGAGACTTTGAAGGAGAGTTATACCAACTGGAAACGTTAACTCTTTTTCTCCAGAGACTCTGAAGAAGAATCATACAAACTGGAAATGTTAACTCTGTTTCTCCAGAGATTCGGATGAGAGTCACACTGACTGGAAACGTTAACTCTGTTTCTCCAGAGATTCTGAAGGATAGTCATACCGACTGGAAACGTTAACTCTGTTTCTCCAGAGACTCTGAAGGAGAGTCACACTGACCGGAAACGTTAACTCTGTTTCTCCAGAGACTCTGAAGGAGAGTCACCTCGACTCGAAACGTTAACTCTGATTCTCAGAGACTCTGAAGGAGAGTCAAACGACTGGAACGTTATCTCTGTTTCTCCAGAGACCTCTGAAGGAGAGTCACACCGACTGGAACCATTAACTCTGTTTCTCCAGAGACTCTGAAGGAGAGTCATATCGACTGGAAACGTTAACTCTGTTTCTCCAGAGACTCTGAAGGAGAGTCACACCGACTTGAAACGTTAACTCTGTTTCTCCAGAGACTCTGAAGGAGAGTCACACTGACTGGAAACGTTAACTCTGTTTTCTCAGAGACTCTGAAGGAGGAGTCACACCGACTGGAAAAGTTAACTCTGTTTCCTCCAAGAGATTCTGAAGGAGAGTCATACCGACTGGAAAACGTTAACTCTGTTTCTCCAGAGACTCTGAAGGCGAGTCATACAGAATGAAATGTTAACTCTGTTTCTCAGAGACTCTGAAGGAGAGTCACACCAACTGGAAACGTTAACTCTTTTATTCCAGATACTCTGAAGGAGAGTCATACCGCCTGGAAACATTAACGCTGTTTCTCCAGAGACTCTGAAGGAGAGTTACAACGACTGGAAACGTTAACTCTGTTTCTCCAGAGTCTCTGAAGGAGAGTCACACTGACTTGAAATGTTAACTCTGTTTCTCCAGAGACTCTGAATGAGAATCACACGGACTGGAAAGGTTAACTGTGTTTCTCCAGAGACTCTGAAGCAGAGTCATACAGGCAGGAAACGTTAACTCTGTTTCTCCAGAGACTCTGAAGGAGGTGTTACATCCGACTGGAAACGTTAACTCTGTTTCTCCAGAGACTCTGAAGGAGAGTCACATCAATTCGAAACGTTAACTCTGTTTCTCCTGAGACTTTGAAGGAAAGTCACATCAATTTGAAAAGTTAACTCTGTTTCTCTAGAGACTCTGAAGGAGAGTCATACCGACTGAAAACGTTAACTCTGTTTATCCAGAGACTCTGAAGGAGAGTCACACCGACTGGAAACGTTAACTCTGTTTCTCCAGAGACTCTGAAGGAGAGTCACACCGACTGGAAACGTTATCTCTGTTTCTCCAAAGACTCTGAAGGAGAGTCATACCGACTGGAAACGTTAACTCTGTTTCTCCAGAGAATGTGAAGGAGAGTCATACCGACTGGAAATGTTAACTCTGTTTCTCCAGTGAATCTGAAGGAGAGTCATACCGACTGGAAAGGTAATTCTGTTTTTCCAGAGACTCTGAAGGAGAGTCACATCGACTGGAAACATTAACTCTGTTTCTCCAGAGACTCTGAAGGAGAGTCACACCGACTGGAAACGTTAACTCTGTTTCTCCAGAACTCTGGAAGAGAATCACACCGACTGGAAACGCTAATTCTGTGCTCCAGAGACTCTGAAGGAGATTCACACCGACTGGGAAACGTTAACTCTGTTTCTCCAGAACTCCTGAAGGAGAGTCATACAGACTGGAAACGTTTACTCTGTTTCTCCAGAGACTCTGAAGAGAGTCATACAGACTAGAAACGTTAACTCTGTTTCTCCAGAGACTCTGAAGGAGAGTCACACTGACCGGAAACGTTAACTCTGTTTCTCCAGAGACTCTGCAGGAGAGTCATACCGTCCGGAAAAGTTAACTCTGTTTCACCAGAGACACTGAAGGAGAGTCATAACGAATGGAAACGTTAACACTGTTTCTCCAGAGACTCTGAAGGAGAGTCATACCGACTGGAAACGTTAACTCTGTTTCTCCAGAGACTCTGAATGGGAGTCACACCGACTGGAAACGTTAACTGTGTTTCTCCAGAGATTCTGAAGGAGAGTCACATCAATTCGAAAGTTAACTCTGTTTCTCTAGAGACTCTGAAGGAGAGTCATACCGACTGAAAATGTTAACTCTGTTTATCCACAGACTCTGGAAGAGAGTCACAACGACTGGAAACGTTAACTCTTTTTCTCCAGTGACTCTGAAGGAGTCATACCGATTGGAAACGTTAACTCTGTTTCTCCAGTGAGTCTAAAGGGGAGTCACAATGACTGGAAACGTTTACTCTGTTTCTCCAGAGACTCTGAAGAAGAGTCATACCGAATGGACAGGTAATTCTTTTTTTCCAGAGACTCTGAAGTAGAGTCACAACGACTGTAAACCTTAACTCAATTTCTCCAGAGACTCTGAAGGAGAGTCACACTGACTGGAAACGTTAACTCTGTTTCTCCAGAGACTCTGAAGGAGAGTCACATCGACTGGAAACGTTAACTCTGTTTCTCCAGAGACTCTGAAGGAGAGTCACATCAATTCGAAACGTTAACTCTGTTTCTCCTGAGACTTTGAAGGAAAGTCACATCAATTTGAAAAGTTAACTCTGTTTCTCTAGAGACTCTGAAGGAGAGTAATACCGACTGAAAACGTTAACTCTGTTTCTCCAAAGACTCTGAAGGAGAGTCACACCGACTGGAAACGTTAACTCTGTTTCTCCAGAGACTCTGAAGGAGAGTCACACCGACTGGAAACGTTATCTCTGTTTCTCCAAAGACTCTGAAGCAGAGTCATACTGACTGTAAACGTTGACTCTGTTTCTCCAGAGACTCTGAAGGTGAGTCACACCGACTGGAAACCTAACTCTGTTTCTCCAGAGATTCTGAAGGAGAGTTACATCAATTCGAAACGTTAACTCTGTTTCTCCTGAGACTCTGATGTAGAGTCACATCGACTGGAATCGTTAACTCTGTTTGTCCAGAGACTCTGAAGGAGAGTCACAACGACTGTAAACGTTAATTCTGTTTCTACAGAGACTGTGAAGGAGAGTCACACCGACTGGAAATGTTAACTCTGTTTCTCCAGAGATTCTGAAGGAGAGTCACAACGACTGTAAACGTTAATTCTGTTTCTCCAGAGACTGTGAAGGAGAGTCACACCGACTGGAAACGTTAACTCTGTTTCTCCAGAGATTCTGAAGGAGAGTCACTATGACTGTAAACGTTAATTCTGTTTCTCCAGAGACTCTGAAGGAAAGTCACACCGACTGGAAACGTTAACTCGGTTTCTCCAGAGACTCTGAAGGAGAGTCACAACGACTGTAAACGTTAATTCTGTTTCTCCAGAGACTCTGAAGGAGTGTCACACCGACTGTAAATATTAACTCTGTTTCTCCAGATACTCTGAAGGAGAGTCACACCAACTGGAAACGTTAACTCTGTTTCTCCAGAGACTTTGAAGGAGAGTCACATCGATTCAAAACGTTAACTCTGTTTCTCCAGTGAGTCTGAAGGAGAGTCACATCGACTCGAAATGTTAACTCTGTTTCTCCAGAGACTCTGAAGGAGAGTCATACCGAACTGGAAACG
Source organism: Carcharodon carcharias (assembly GCF_017639515.1). Taxonomy (NCBI): domain Eukaryota; kingdom Metazoa; phylum Chordata; class Chondrichthyes; order Lamniformes; family Lamnidae; genus Carcharodon; species Carcharodon carcharias. The sequence continues at coordinate 936,965 of NW_024470843.1, forward strand.
TTCACTCTGTTTCTCCAGAGACTCTGAAGGAGAGTCACACCGACTGGAAACGTTAACTCTGTTTCTCCTGAGACTTTGAAGGAGAGTCACATCATTTCGAAAAGTTAACTCTGTTTCTCCAGAGACCTCTGAAGGAGAGTCATACCGACTGAAACGTTAACTCTGTTTCTCCCTGACTCTGGAGGAGAGTCATACCGACTGGAAAAGTTAACTCTGTTTCTCCAGAGACTCTGAATGAGAGTCATACCGACTGGAAACGTTAACTCTGTTTCTCCAGAGACTCTGAAGGAGAGTCACATCGACTGAAAATGTAACTCTGTTTCTCCAGAGACTCGGGAGGAGCGTCATACCGACTGGAAACGTTACCTTTGTTTCTCCAAGGACACTGAGGGAGAGTCATACCGACTGGAAATGTTAACTCTGTTTCTCCAGAGACTCTGAAGGGGAATCATACCGACTGGAAATGTTAACTCTGTTTCTCCAGAGACTCTGAAGGAGAGTCACACCGACTGGAAACGTTAACTCTGTTTCTCCGAGGACTCTGAATGAGAGTCATAGCGACTGGAAACGTTAACATGTTTCTCCAGAGACTCTGAAGGAGAGTCACACGACTGGAAACCTTAACTATGTTTCTCCAGAGACTCTGAAGGAGAGTCCTCACCGACTGGAAACATTAACTCTGTTTCTCCAGAGATTCTGAATGAGAGTCACACCGACTGGAAAGGTTAACTCTGTTTCTCCAGAGACTCTGAAGGAGAGTCATACCGACTGGAAAATTTAACTCTGCTTTCTCCAGAGACTCTGAAGGAGAGTCACAACGGCTGGAAACTTTAACTCTGTTTCTCCAGAGACTCTGAAGGAGAGTCATTCCGACTGGAAACGTTAACTCTGTTTCTCCAGTGACTCTGAAAGAGAGTCACACCGACTGGAAACGTTAACTCAGTTTCACCAGAGACTTTGAAGCAGAGTCACATCGATTCGAAACGTTAACTCTGTTTCTCAAGAGACTCTGAAGGAGAGTCATACCAACTGGAAACGTTCACGCTGTTTCTCCAGAGACTCTGATGGAAAGTCACACCGACTGTAAACGTTAACTCTGTTTCTCCAGAGACTCTGAAGGAGAGTCACACCGACTGGAAACGTTAACTATGTTTCTCCAGAGACTTTGAAGGAGAGTCACAACGACTGTAAACGTTAATTCTGTTTCTCCAGAGACTGTGAAGGAGAGTCACACCGACTGTAAGCGTTAACTCTGTTTCTCCAGAGACTCTGAATGAGAGTCATACAGACTGGAAACGTTAACTCTGTTTCTCCAGAGACTCTGAAGGAGACTCATACAGACTGTAAACGTTAACTCTGTGTCACCAGAGACTCTGAAGGAGAGTCATACCGACTGGAAACATTAACTCTGTTTCTCCAGAGACTCTGAAGGAGATTCATACCGACTGTAAACGTTAACTCAGTTTCTCCAGAGACTCTGAAGGAGAGTTATACCAACTGGAAACGTTAACTCTGTTTCTCCAGAGACTTTGAAGGAGAGTCACATCGATTTGAAACGTTAACTGTTTCTCCAGAGACTCTGAAGGGGAGTCATACTGACTTGAAACGTTAACTCTCTTTCTCCAGAGACTCTGAAGGGGAGTCATACTGACTTGAAACATTAACTCTGTTTCTCCACAAACCCTGATGGAGAGTCAAAACGACTGGAAACGTAACTCTGTTTCTCCAGAGTCTCTGAAGTAGATTCACAACGACTGTAACTGTTAACTCTGTTTCTCCAGAGACTCTGAAGGAGAGTCACACCGACTGGAAACATTAACTCTGTTTCTCCAGACACTCTGAAGGAGAGTCACACCGACTGGAAACGTTAACTCTGTTTCTACGGAGACTCTGAAGGAGTGTCATTCCGATTGGAAACGTTAACTCTGTTTATCCAGCAGACTCTGAAGAGAGTCACACCGACTGGAAACGTTAACTCTGTTTCTCCAGTGACTCTGAAGGAGAGTTTTACCGACTGGAAACGTTAACTCTGTTTCTCCAGAGATTCTGAAAGGGAGTCACAATGACTGGAAACGTCTACTCTGTTTCTCCAGAGACTCTGAAGAGAGTCATACCGACTGACAGGTAACTCTTTTTCTCCAGAGACTCTGAAGTAGAGTCACAACGACTGTAAACGTTAACTCTGTTTCTCCAGAGACTCTGAAGGAGAGTCACACCGACTGGAAACGTTAACTCTGTTTCTCCAGAGACTCTGAAGGAGAGTCACATCGACTGGAAACGTTAACTCTGTTTCTCCAAAGACTCTGAAGGAGAGTCACATCAATTCGAAACGTTGACTCTGTTTCTCCAGAGACTCTGAAGGAAAGTCACATCAATTGAAAAGTTAACTCTGTTTCTCTAGAGACTCTGAAGGAGAGTCATACCGACTGAAAACGTTAACTCTGTTTATCCAGAGACTCTGAAGGAGAGTCACACCGACTGGAAACGTTAACTCTGTTTCTCCAGAGACTCTGAAGGAGAGTCACACCGACTGGAAACGTTATCTCTGTTTCTCCAAAGACTCTGAAGGAGAGTCATACCGACTGGAAACGTTAACTCTGTTTCTCCAGAGACTGTGAAGGAGAGTCATACCGACTGGAAATGTTAACTCTGTTTCTCCAGTGAATCTGAAGGAGAGTCAAAACGAATAGAAACGTTTACTCTGTTTCTCCAGAGAATCTGAAGGAGAGTCATACCGACTAGAAAGGTAATTCTGTTTTTCCAGAGACTCTGAAGGAGAGTCACAACGACTGTAAACGTTATCTCAGCTTCTCCAGAGACTCTGAAGGAGAGTCACATCGACTGGAAACATTAACTCTGTTTCTCCAGAGACTCTGAAGGAGAGTCACATATACTGGAAACGTTAACTTTGTTTCTCCAGAGACTCTGAAGGAGAGTCACATATACTGGAAACGTTAACTTTGTTTCTCCAGAGACTCTGAAGGGGAGTCATACTGACTTGAAACGTTAACTCTGTTTCTCCAGAGACTCTGAAGGGGAGTCATACCGACTTGAAACGTTAACTCTGTTTCTCAAGAGACTCTGGAGGAGAGTCATACCGACTGGAAACGTTATTCTGTTTCTCCAGAGACTCTGAAGTAGAGTCAAAACGACTGTAAACGTTAACTCAGTTTCTGCAGAGACTCTGAAGGAGAGTCACATCGATTCGAAACGTTAACTCTGTTTCTCCAGTGAGTCTGAAGGAGAGTCACACCGACTGGAAACGTTAATTCTGTTTCTCCAGAGTCTGTGAAGGAGAGTCTTACCGACTGGAAACGTCAACTCTCTTTCTACAGACACCCTGAAAGTTAGTCATACCGACTGGAAACTTAACTCTGTTTCTCCAGAGACACTGAAGGAGAGTCACATCGATTCGAAACGTTAACTCTGTTTCTCCAGAGACTCTGAAGGAGAGTTACAACGACTCTACAAGTTAACTCATTTTCTCCAGAGATTCTGAAGGAGAATCATACCGACTGGAATCATTAACTCTGTTTCTCCAGAGACACTGAAGGATAGTCACAACAACTGGAAACGTTTACTCTGTTTTTCCAGAGACTTTGAAGGAGAGTCACTTCGATTCGAAACGTTAACTCTTTTTCTCAAGAGACTCTGAAGGAGAGTCATACCGACTGGAAACGTTATTCTCTTTCTCCAGACACTCTGAAGTAGAGTCACAACGACTGTAAACCTTAACTCAGTTTCTCCTGAGACTCTGAAGGAGAGTCATACCGACTGGAAACGTTAACTCTTTTTCTCCAGTGAGTCTGAAGGAGAGTCACACCGACTGGAAACATTAACTCTGTTTCTCCAGAGACTCTGAAGGACAGTCAAAACGACTGGAAACGTTAACTCAGTTTCTGCAGAGACTCTGAAGGAGAGTCATACCAACTGGAAACGTTAACTCTCATTCTCCAGAGACTTTGAATGATAGTCACATCGATTCAAAACGTTAACTCTGTTTCTCCAGAGACTCTGAAGGAGAGTCACAACGACTGTAAACGTTGACTCTTTTTCTCCAGTGAGTCTGAAGGAGAGTCACACCGACTGGAAACGTTAACTCTGTTTCTCCAGAGACTCTGATTGGGAGTCATACCGACTTGAAACGTTAACTCTGTTTCTCCACAAATCCTGAAGGAGAGTCAAAACGACTGGAAACGTAACTCTGTTTCTCCAGAGTCTCTGAAGTAGATTCACAACGACTGTAACTGTTAACTCTGTTTCTCCAGAGACTCTGAAGGAGAGTCACACCGACTGGAAACATTAACTCTGTTTCTCCAGAGACTCTGAAGGAGAGTCACACCAACTGGAAACGTTAACTCTGTTTCTACGGAGACTCTGAAGGAGTGTCATTCCGATTGGAAACGTTAACACTGTTTCTCCAGAGACTCTGAAGGAGAGTCATACCGGCTGGAAAATTTAACTCTGTTTCTCCTGAGACTCTGAAGGAGAGTCGCACCGAATGGAAACGTTACCTCTGTTTCTCCAGAGACTCAGAAGGAGAGTTCCAACGACTGTAAACGTTAATTCTGTTTCTCCAGAGACTGTGAATGAGAGTCACACCGACTGGAAATCTTAACTCTGTTTCTCCAGAGTCTCTGAAGGAGAGTCACAATGACTGTAAACGTTAATTCTGTTTCTCCAGATACTGTGAATGAGAGTCACACCGACTGTAAGCGTTAACTCTGTTTCTCCAGAGACTCTGAAGGAGAGTCATACCGACTGTAAACGTTAACTCTGTCTCACCAGAGACTCTGAAGGAGATTCATACCGACTGAAAACGTTAACTCTGTTTCTACAGAGAGTCTGAAGGAGATTCATACCGACTGTAAACGTTAAGTCAGTTTCTCCAGTGACTCTGAAGGAGAGTCACACTTACTGGAAACGTTAACTCTGTTTCTCCAGAGACTTTGATGGAGAGTCACATCGATTCGTAACATTAACTCTGATTCTCCAGAGACTCTGAAGGAGATTCACAACGACTGTAAATATTAACTCTGTTTCTCCAGATACTCTGAAGGAGAGTCACACCAACTGGAAACGTTAACTCTGTTTCTCCAGAGACTTTGAAGGAGAGTCACATCGATTCGAAACTTTAACTCTGTTTCTCCAGTGAGTCTGAAGGAGAGTCACACCGACTGGAAACGTTAATTCTGTTTCTCCAGAGTCTGTGAAGGAGAGTCTTACCGACTGGAAACGTCAACTCTCTTTCTACAGACACCCTGAAAGTTAGTCATACCGACTGGAAACGTTAACTCTGTTTCTCCAGAGACTCTGAAGGAGAGTTACAACGACTCTACAAGTTAACTCATTTTCTCCAGAGATTCTGAAGGAGAATCATACCGACTGGAATCATTAACTTTGTTTCTCCAGAGACACTGAAGGATAGTCACAACAACTGGAAACGTTTACTCTGTTTTTCCAGAGACTTTGAAGGAGAGTCACTTCGATTCGAAACGTTAACTCTTTTTCTCAAGAGACTCTGAAGGAGAGTCATACCGACTGGAAACGTTATTCTCTTTCGCCAGACACTCTGAAGTAGAGTCACAAAGACTGTAAACCTTAACTCAGTTTCTCCTGAGACTCTGAAGGAGAGTCATACCGACTGGAAACGTTAACTCTTTTTCTCCAGTGAGTCTGAAGGAGAGTCACACCGACTGGAAACGTTAACTCTGTTTCCTAGAGAGACTCTGAAGGAGAGTCATACCGACTGTAAACATTAACTCTGTTTCTCCAGATTCTCTGAGGGAGAGACATACCGACTGGAAAAGTTAACTCTGTTTCTCCAGAGACTTTGAAGGAGAGTCACATTGATTCGAAACATTAACTCTGTTTCTCCAGAGACTCTGAAGGAGAGTCACACCGACTGGAAACGTTAACTCTGTTTCTCCAGAGACTTTGAAGCAGAGTCACATCGATTCGAAATGTTAACTCTGTTTCTCAAGAGACTCTGAAGGAGAGTCATACCAACTGGAAACGTTCACGCTGTTTCTCCAGAGACTCTGATGGAAAGTCACACCGACTGTAAACGTTAACTCTGTTTCTCCTGAGACTTTGAAGGAGAGTCACATCATTTCGAAAAGTTAACTCTGTTTCTCCAGAGACTCTGAAGGAGAGTCATACCGACTGAAAACGTTAACTCTGTTTCTCCACTGACTCTGGAGGAGAGTCATACCGACTGGAAAAGTTAACTCTGTTTCTCCAGAGACTCTGAATGAGAGTCATACCGACTGGAAACGTTAACTCTGTTTCTCCAGAGACTCTGAAGGAGAGTCACATCGACTGAAAATGTTAACTCTGTTTCTCCAGAGACTCGGGAGGAGCGTCATACCGACTGGAAACGTTACCTTTGTTTCTCCAAGGACACTGAGTGAGAGTCATACCGACTGGAAATGTTAACTCTGTTTCTCCAGAGACTCTAAAGGAGAGTCATACCAACTGGAAATATTAACGCTGTTTCTCCAGAGTCTCTGAAGGAGAGTCACACCGACTGGAAAAGTTTACTCTGTTTCTCCAGAGACTCTGAATGAGAGTCATACTGACTGGTAACGTTAACTATGTTTCTCCAGAGACTCTGAAGAAGAGTCATACCAACTGGAAACATTAACTATGTTTCTCCAGAGACTCCTGAGGAGAGTCCCACCGACTAAAAACCTTAACTCTGTTTATCCAGAGACACTGTATGAGATTCACACCGACTGGAAACTGTAACTCTCTTTCTCCAGATTCTCTGAAGGAGAGTCATACCGACTGGAAAATTTAACTATGCTTCTCCAGTGACTCTGAAGGAGAGTCACAACGTCTGGAAACATTAACTCTGTTTCTCCAGAGAATCTGAAGGACAGTCATTCCGACTGGAAACGTTAACTCTGTTTCTCCAGTGAGTCTGAACGAGAGTCACACCGACTGGTAACGTGAACTCTGTTTCACCGGAGAATCTGAAGGGGAGTCATACCGAATTGAAACGATAACTCTGTTTCTCCACAGACTCCGAAGGACAGTCACACTGACTGGAAACGTTTACTCTGTTTCTCCAGAGACTCTGAATGAGAGACATACCGACTGGAAACATTAACTCTGTTTCTCCAGAGTCTCTGAAGGAGAGTCATACCGAATGGAAACATTAACTCTGTTTCTCCAGAGACTCTGAAGGAGAGTTATACCGACTGGAAACATTAACTCTGTTTCTCCAGTGAGTCTGAACGAGAGTCACACCGACTGGTAACGTGAACTCTGTTTCTCCACAGACTCTGAAGGACAGTCACACTGACTTTAAACGTTTACTCTGTTTCTCCAGAGACTCTGAATGAGAGTCATACCGACTGGAAACGTTAACTCTGTTTCTCCAGAGACTCTGAAGGAGAGTCACACCGACTGGAAACGTTAACTCTGTTTCTCCAGAGACTGTGAAGGAGAGTCATACCGACTGGAAATGTTAACTCTGTTTCTCCAGTGAATCTAAAGGAGAGTCAAAACGAATGGAAACGTTTACTCTGTTTCTCCAGAGACTCTGAAGAAGAGTCATACCGACTGGAAAGGTAATTCTGTTTTTCCAGAGACTCTGAAGGAGAGTCACAACGACTGTAAACGTTAACTCAGCTTCTCCAGAGACTCTGAAGGAGAGTCACATCGACTGGAAACGTTAACTCTGTTTCTCCAGAGACTCTGAAGGAGAGTCACATATACTGGAAATGTTAACTCTGTTTCTCCAGAGACTCTGAAGGAGATTCATACCGACTGGAAACGTTAACTCTGTTTCTCCAGAGACTCTGAAGGAGAGTCACTTCGATTCGAAACATTAACTCTCTTTCTCCAGAGACTCTGAAGGAGAGTCATACCGACTGGAAACGTTAACTCTGTTTCTCCAGTGAGTCTGAAGGAGAGTCACAATGACTGGAAACGTTTACTCTGTTTCTCCAGAGACTCTGAAGAAGAGTCATACCGACTGGACAGGTAATACTTTTTTTCCAGAGACTCTGAAGTAGAGTCACAACGACTGGAAACGTTAACTCTGTTTCTCCAGACACTGAAGGAGAGTCACACCGACTGGAAACGTTAACTCTGTTTCTCCAGAGACTCTGAAGGAGAGTCACATCAATTCGAAACATTAACTCTCTTTCTCCTGAGACTTTGAAGGAGAGTCACATCAATTCGAAACGTTAACTCTGTTTCTCCTGAGACTTTGAAGGAAAGTCACATCAATTCGAAAAGTTAACTCTGTTTCTCTAGAGACTCTGAAGGAGAGTCATACCGACTGAAAATGTTAACTCTGTTTATCCACAGACTCTGGAAGAGAGTCACAACGACTGGAAACGTTAACTCTGTTTCTCCAGTGACTCTGAAGAAGTCATACCGATTGGAAACGTTAACTCTGTTTCTCCAGTGAGTCTAAAGGGGAGTCACAATGACTGGAAACGTCTACTCTGTTTCTCCAGAGACTCTGAAGAAGAGTCATACCGACTGGACAGGTAATTCTTTTTTTCCAGAGACTCTGAAGTAGAGTCACAACGACTGTAAACGTTAACTCTGTTTCTCCAGAGACTCTGAAGGAGAGTCACACCGACTGGAAACGTTAACTCTGTTTCTCCAGAGACTCTGAAGGAGAGTCACATCGACTGGAAACGTTAACTCTGTTTCTCCAGAGACTCTGAAGGAGAGTCACATCAATTCGAAACGTTAACTCTGTTTCTCCTGAGACTTTGAAGGAAAGTCACATCAATTTGAAAAGTTAACTCTGTTTCTCTAGAGACTCTGAAGGAGAGTCATACCGACTGAAAACGTTAACTCTGTTTATCCAGAGACTCTGAAGGAGAGTCACACCGACTGGAAACGTTAACTCTGTTTCTCCAGAGACTCTGAAGGAGAGTCACACCGACTGGAAACGTTATCTCTGTTTCTCCAAAGACTCTGAAGGAGAGTCATACCGACTGGAAACGTTAACTCTGTTTCTCCAGAGACTGTGAAGGAGAGTCATACCGACTGGAAATGTTAACTCTGTTTCTCCAGTGAATCTGAAGGAGAGTCAAAACGAATAGAAACGTTTACTCTGTTTCTCCAGAGAATCTGAAGGAGAGTCATACCGACTAGAAAGGTAATTCTGTTTTTCCAGAGACTCTGAAGGAGAGTCACAACGACTGTAAACGTTAACTCAGCTTCTCCAGAGACTCTGAAGGAGAGTCACATCGACTGGAAACATTAACTCTGTTTCTCCAGAGACTCTGAAGGAGAGTCACATATACTGGAAACGTTAACTTTGTTTCTCCAGAGACTCTGAAGGAGAGTCACACCGACTGGAAACGTTAACTCTGTTTCTCCAGAGACTCTGAAGGAGAGTCACATCGACTGGAAACGGTAACTCTGTTTCTCCAGAGACTCTGAAGGAGAGTCACATCAATTCGAAACGTTAACTCTGTTTCTCCTGAGACTTTGAAGGAAAGTCACATCAATTTGAAAAGTTAACTCTGTTTCTCTAGAGACTCTGAAGGAGAGTCATACCGACTGAAAACGTTAACTCTGTTTATCCAGAGACTCTGAAGGAGAGTCACACCGACTGGAAACGTTAACTCTGTTTCTCCAGAGACTCTGAAGGAGAGTCACACCGACTGGAAACGTTATCTCTGTTTCTCCAAAGACTCTGAAGGAGAGTCATACCGACTGGAAATGTTAACTCTGTTTCTCCAGTGAATCTGAAGGAGAGTCATACCGACTGGAAAGGTAATTCTGTTTTTCCAGAGAATCTGAAGGAGAGTCACAACGACTGTAAACGTTAACTCAGCTTCTCCAGAGACTCTGAAGGAGAGTCACATCGACTGGAAACATTAACTCTGTTTCTCCAGAGACTCTGAAGGAGAGTCACATATACTGGAAACGTTAACTCTGTTTCTCCAGAGACTCTGAAGGAGATTCATACCAACTGGAAACGTTAACTCTGTTTCTCCAGAGACTCTGAAGGAGAGTCACATCGATTCGAAACATTAACTCTCTTTCTCCAGAGACTCTGAAGGAGAGTCATACCGACTGGAAACGTTAACTCTGTTTCTCCAGTGAGTCTGAAGGAGAGTCACAATGACTGGAAACGTTTACTCTGTTTCTCCAGAGACTCTGAAGAAGAGTCATACCGACTGGACAGGTAATTCTTTTTTTCCAGAGACTCTGAAGTAGAGTCACAACGACTGGAAACGTTAACTCTGTTTCTCCAGACACTGAAGGAGAGTCACAACGACTGGAAACGTTAACTCTGTTTCTCCAGAGACTCTGAAGGAGAGTCAAATCAATTCGAAACATTAACTCTCTTTCTCCTGAGACTTTGAAGGAGAGTCACATCAATTCGAAACGTTAACTCTGTTTCTCCTGAGACTTTGAAGGAAAGTCACATCAATTCGAAAAGTTAACTCTGTTTCTCTAGAGACTCTGAAGGAGAGTCATACCGACTGAAAATGTTAACTCTGTTTATCCACAGACTCTGGAAGAGAGTCACAACGACTGGAAACGTTAACTCTTTTTCTCCAGTGACTCTGAAGGAGTCATACCGATTGGAAACGTTAACTCTGTTTCTCCAGTGAGTCTAAAGGGGAGTCACAATGACTGGAAACGTTTACTCTGTTTCTCCAGAGACTCTGAAGAAGAGTCATACCGAATGGACAGGTAATTCTTTTTTTCCAGAGACTCTGAAGTAGAGTCACAACGACTGTAAACCTTAACTCAATTTCTCCAGAGACTCTGAAGGAGAGTCACACTGACTGGAAACGTTAACTCTGTTTCTCCAGAGACTCTGAAGGAGAGTCACATCGACTGGAAACGTTAACTCTGTTTCTCCAGAGACTCTGAAGGAGAGTCACATCAATTCGAAACGTTAACTCTGTTTCTCCTGAGACTTTGAAGGAAAGTCACATCAATTTGAAAAGTTAACTCTGTTTCTCTAGAGACTCTGAAGGAGAGTAATACCGACTGAAAACGTTAACTCTGTTTATCCAGAGACTCTGAAGGAGAGTCACACCGACTGGAAACGTTAACTCTGTTTCTCCAGAGACTCTGAAGGAGAGTCACACCGACTGGAAACGTTATCTCTGTTTCTCCAAAGACTCTGAAGCAGAGTCATACTGACTGTAAACGTTGACTCTGTTTCTCCAGAGACTCTGAAGGTGAGTCACACCGACTGGAAACCTAACTCTGTTTCTCCAGAGATTCTGAAGGAGAGTTACATCAATTCGAAACGTTAACTCTGTTTCTCCTGAGACTCTGATGTAGAGTCACATCGACTGGAATCGTTAACTCTGTTTGTCCAGAGACTCTGAAGGAGAGTCACAACGACTGTAAACGTTAATTCTGTTTCTACAGAGACTGTGAAGGAGAGTCACACCGACTGGAAATGTTAACTCTGTTTCTCCAGAGATTCTGAAGGAGAGTCACAACGACTGTAAACGTTAATTCTGTTTCTCCAGAGACTGTGAAGGAGAGTCACACCGACTGGAAACGTTAACTCTGTTTCTCCAGAGATTCTGAAGGAGAGTCACTATGACTGTAAACGTTAATTCTGTTTCTCCAGAGACTCTGAAGGAAAGTCACACCGACTGGAAACGTTAACTCGGTTTCTCCAGAGACTCTGAAGGAGAGTCACAACGACTGTAAACGTTAATTCTGTTTCTCCAGAGACTCTGAAGGAGTGTCACACCGACTGTAAATATTAACTCTGTTTCTCCAGATACTCTGAAGGAGAGTCACACCAACTGGAAACGTTAACTCTGTTTCTCCAGAGACTTTGAAGGAGAGTCACATCGATTCAAAACGTTAACTCTGTTTCTCCAGTGAGTCTGAAGGAGAGTCACACCGACTGGAAACGTTAACTCTGTTTCTCCAGAGACATTGAAGGAGAGTCACATCGATTTGAAACATTAACTCTGTTTCTCCAGAGACTCTGAAGGAGAGTTACAATGACTCTACAAGTTAACTCATTTTCTCCAGAGATTCTGAAGGGGAGTCATACCGACTGGAATCATTAACTCTGTTTCTCCAGAGACACTGAAGGATAGTCACAACAACTGGAAACGTTTACTCTGTTTTTCCAGAGACTTTGAAGGAGAGTCACTTCAATTCGAAACGTTAACTCTTTTTCTCAAGAGACTCTGAAGGAGAGTCATACCGACTGGAAACGTTATTCTCTTTCTCCAGACACTCTGAAGTAGAGTCACAACGACTGTAATCCTTAACTCAGTTTCTCCTGAGACTCTGAAGGAGAGTCACACCGACTGGAAACATTAACTCTGTTTCTCCAGAGACTCTGAAGGACAGTCAAAACGACTGGAAACGTTAACTCTGTTTCCTAGAGAGACTCTGAAGGAGAGTCATACCGACTGTAAACATTAACTCTGTTTCTCCAGATTCTCTGAGGGAGAGACATACCGACTGGAAAAGTTAACTCTGTTTCTCCAGAGACTTTGAAGGAGAGTCACATTGATTCAAAACGTTAACTCTGTTTCTCCAGAGACTCTGAAGGAGAGTCACACCGACTGGAAACGTTAACTCTGTTTCTCCAGAGACTTTGAAGCAGAGTCACATCGATTCGAAACGTTAACTCTGTTTCTCAAGAGACTCTGAAGGAGAGTCATACCAACTGGAAACGTTCACGCTGTTTCTCCAGAGACTCTGATGGAAAGTCACACCGACTGTAAACGTTAACTCTGTTTCTCCAGAGACTCTGAAGGAGAGTCACACCGACTGGAAACGTTAACTATGTTTCTCCAGAGACTTTGAAGGAGAGTCACAACGACTGTAAACGTTAATTCTGTTTCTCCAGAGACTGTGAAGGAGAGTCACACCGACTGTAAGCGTTAACTCTGTTTCTCCAGAGACTCTGAATGAGAGTCATACAGACTGGAAACGTTAACTCTGTTTCTCCAGAGACTCTGAAGGAGACTCATACAGACTGTAAACGTTAACTCTGTGTCACCAGAGACTCTGAAGGAGAGTCATACCGACTGGAAACATTAACTCTGTTTCTCCAGAGACTCTGAAGGAGATTCATACCGACTGTAAACGTTAACTCAGTTTCTCCAGAGACTCTGAAGGAGAGTTATACCAACTGGAAACGTTAACTCTGTTTCTCCAGAGACTTTGAAGGAGAGTCACATCGATTTGAAACGTTAACTGTTTCTCCAGAGACTCTGAAGGGGAGTCATACTGACTTGAAACGTTAACTCTCTTTCTCCAGAGACTCTGAAGGGGAGTCATACTGACTTGAAACATTAACTCTGTTTCTCCACAAACCCTGATGGAGAGTCAAAACGACTGGAAACGTAACTCTGTTTCTCCAGAGTCTCTGAAGTAGATTCACAACGACTGTAACTGTTAACTCTGTTTCTCCAGAGACTCTGAAGGAGAGTCACACCGACTGGAAACATTAACTCTGTTTCTCCAGACACTCTGAAGGAGAGTCACACCGACTGGAAACGTTAACTCTGTTTCTACGGAGACTCTGAAGGAGTGTCATTCCGATTGGAAACGTTAACTCTGTTTCTCCAGAGACTCTGAAGGAGAGTCATACCGACTGGAAAATTTAACTGTTTCTCCTGAGACTCTGAAGGAGAGTCACACCGAATGGAAACGTTAACTCTGTTTCTCCAGAGACTCAGAAGGAGAGTTCCAACGACTGTAAACGTTAATTCTGTTTCTCCAGAGACTGTGAATGAGAGTAACACCGAATGGAAATCTTAACTCTGTTTCTCCAGAGTCTCTGAAGGAGAGTCACAATGACTGTAAACGTAAATTCTGTTTCTCCAGATACTGTGAATGAGAGTCACACCGACTGTAAGCGTTAACTCTGTTTCTCCAGAGACTCTGAAGGAGAGTCATACAGACTGGAAACGTTAACTCTGTTTCTCCAGAGACTCTGAAGGAGACTCATACAGACTGTAAACGTTAACTCTGTGTCACCAGAGACTCTGAAGGAGGGTCACACCGACTGGAAACGTTAACTCTGTTTCTCCAGAGACTTTGAAGGAGAGTTATACCAACTGGAAACGTTAACTCTTTTTCTCCAGAGACTTTGAAGGAGAGTCGCATCGATTTGAAACGTTAACTCTGTTTCTCCAGAGACTCTGAAGGGGAGTCACACTGACTTGAAACGTTAACTCTGTTTCTCCAGAGACTCTGAAGGGGAGTCATACCGACTGGAATCATTAACTCTGTTTCTCCAGAGACACTGAAGGATAGTCACAACAACTGGAAACGTTTACTCTGTTTTTCCAGAGACTTTGAAGGAGAGTCACTTCGATTCGAAACGTTAACTCTTTTTCTCAAGAGACTCTGAAGGAGAGTCATACCGACTGGAAACGTTATTCTCTTTCTCCAGACACTCTGAAGTAGAGTCACAACGACTGTAAACCTTAACTCAGTTTCTCCTGAGACTCTGAAGGAGAGTCATACTGACTGGAAACGTTAACTCTTTTTCTCCAGTGAGTCTGAAGGAGAGTCACACCGACTGGAAACGTTAACTCTGTTTCTCCAGAGACTCTGAAGGGGAGTCATACTGACTTGAAACGTTAACTCTGTTTCTCCAGAGACTCTGAAGGGGAGTCATACCGACTTGAAACGTTAACTCTGTTTCTCAAGAGACTCTGGAGGAGAGTCATACCGACTGGAAACGTTATTCTGTTTCTCCAGAGACTCTGAAGTAGAGTCAAAACGACTGTAAACGTTAACTCAGTTTCTGCAGAGACTCTGAAGGAGAGTCACATCGATTCGAAACGTTAACTCTGTTTCTCCAGTGAGTCTGAAGGAGAGTCACACCGACTGGAAACGTTAATTCTGTTTCTCCAGAGTCTGTGAAGGAGAGTCTTACCGACTGGAAACGTCAACTCTCTTTCTACAGACACCCTGAAAGTTAGTCATACCGACTGGAAACTTAACTCTGTTTCTCCAGAGACACTGAAGGAGAGTCACATCGATTCGAAACGTTAACTCTGTTTCTCCAGAGACTCTGAAGGAGAGTTACAACGACTCTACAAGTTAACTCATTTTCTCCAGAGATTCTGAAGGAGAATCATACCGACTGGAATCATTAACTCTGTTTCTCCAGAGACACTGAAGGATAGTCACAACAACTGGAAACGTTTACTCTGTTTTTCCAGAGACTTTGAAGGAGAGTCACTTCGATTCGAAACGTTAACTCTTTTTCTCAAGAGACTCTGAAGGAGAGTCATACCGACTGGAAACGTTATTCTCTTTCTCCAGACACTCTGAAGTAGAGTCACAACGACTGTAAACCTTAACTCAGTTTCTCCTGAGACTCTGAAGGAGAGTCATACCGACTGGAAACGTTAACTCTTTTTCTCCAGTGAGTCTGAAGGAGAGTCACACCGACTGGAAACATTAACTCTGTTTCTCCAGAGACTCTGAAGGACAGTCAAAACGACTGGAAACGTTAACTCAGTTTCTGCAGAGACTCTGAAGGAGAGTCATACCAACTGGAAACGTTAACTCTCATTCTCCAGAGACTTTGAATGATAGTCACATCGATTCAAAACGTTAACTCTGTTTCTCCAGAGACTCTGAAGGAGAGTCACAACGACTGTAAACGTTGACTCTTTTTCTCCAGTGAGTCTGAAGGAGAGTCACACCGACTGGAAACGTTAACTCTGTTTCTCCAGAGACTCTGATTGGGAGTCATACCGACTTGAAACATTAACTCTGTTTCTCCACAAATCCTGAAGGAGAGTCAAAACGACTGGAAACGTAACTCTGTTTCTCCAGAGTCTCTGAAGTAGATTCACAACGACTGTAACTGTTAACTCTGTTTCTCCAGAGACTCTGAAGGAGAGTCACACCGACTGGAAACATTAACTCTGTTTCTCCAGAGACTCTGAAGGAGAGTCACACCAACTGGAAACGTTAACTCTGTTTCTACGGAGACTCTGAAGGAGTGTCATTCCGATTGGAAACGTTAACACTGTTTCTCCAGAGACTCTGAAGGAGAGTCATACCGGCTGGAAAATTTAACTCTGTTTCTCCTGAGACTCTGAAGGAGAGTCGCACCGAATGGAAACGTTACCTCTGTTTCTCCAGAGACTCAGAAGGAGAGTTCCAACGACTGTAAACGTTAATTCTGTTTCTCCAGAGACTGTGAATGAGAGTCACACCGACTGGAAATCTTAACTCTGTTTCTCCAGAGTCTCTGAAGGAGAGTCACAATGACTGTAAACGTTAATTCTGTTTCTCCAGATACTGTGAATGAGAGTCACACCGACTGTAAGCGTTAACTCTGTTTCTCCAGAGACTCTGAAGGAGAGTCATACCGACTGTAAACGTTAACTCTGTCTCACCAGAGACTCTGAAGGAGATTCATACCGACTGAAAACGTTAACTCTGTTTCTACAGAGAGTCTGAAGGAGATTCATACCGACTGTAAACGTTAAGTCAGTTTCTCCAGTGACTCTGAAGGAGAGTCACACTTACTGGAAACGTTAACTCTGTTTCTCCAGAGACTTTGATGGAGAGTCACATCGATTCGTAACATTAACTCTGATTCTCCAGAGACTCTGAAGGAGATTCACAACGACTGTAAATATTAACTCTGTTTCTCCAGATACTCTGAAGGAGAGTCACACCAACTGGAAACGTTAACTCTGTTTCTCCAGAGACTTTGAAGGAGAGTCACATCGATTCGAAACTTTAACTCTGTTTCTCCAGTGAGTCTGAAGGAGAGTCACACCGACTGGAAACGTTAATTCTGTTTCTCCAGAGTCTGTGAAGGAGAGTCTTACCGACTGGAAACGTCAACTCTCTTTCTACAGACACCCTGAAAGTTAGTCATACCGACTGGAAACGTTAACTCTGTTTCTCCAGAGACTCTGAAGGAGAGTTACAACGACTCTACAAGTTAACTCATTTTCTCCAGAGATTCTGAAGGAGAATCATACCGACTGGAATCATTAACTCTGTTTCTCCAGAGACACTGAAGGATAGTCACAACAACTGGAAACGTTTACTCTGTTTTTCCAGAGACTTTGAAGGAGAGTCACTTCGATTCGAAACGTTAACTCTTTTTCTCAAGAGACTCTGAAGGAGAGTCATACCGACTGGAAACGTTATTCTCTTTCGCCAGACACTCTGAAGTAGAGTCACAAAGACTGTAAACCTTAACTCAGTTTCTCCTGAGACTCTGAAGGAGAGTCATACCGACTGGAAACGTTAACTCTTTTTCTCCAGTGAGTCTGAAGGAGAGTCACACCGACTGGAAACGTTAACTCTGTTTCCTAGAGAGACTCTGAAGGAGAGTCATACCGACTGTAAACATTAACTCTGTTTCTCCAGATTCTCTGAGGGAGAGACATACCGACTGGAAAAGTTAACTCTGTTTCTCCAGAGACTTTGAAGGAGAGTCACATTGATTCGAAACATTAACTCTGTTTCTCCAGAGACTCTGAAGGAGAGTCACACCGACTGGAAACGTTAACTCTGTTTCTCCAGAGACTTTGAAGCAGAGTCACATCGATTCGAAATGTTAACTCTGTTTCTCAAGAGACTCTGAAGGAGAGTCATACCAACTGGAAACGTTCACGCTGTTTCTCCAGAGACTCTGATGGAAAGTCACACCGACTGTAAACGTTAACTCTGTTTCTCCTGAGACTTTGAAGGAGAGTCACATCATTTCGAAAAGTTAACTCTGTTTCTCCAGAGACTCTGAAGGAGAGTCATACCGACTGAAAACGTTAACTCTGTTTCTCCACTGACTCTGGAGGAGAGTCATACCGACTGGAAAAGTTAACTCTGTTTCTCCAGAGACTCTGAATGAGAGTCATACCGACTGGAAACGTTAACTCTGTTTCTCCAGAGACTCTGAAGGAGAGTCACATCGACTGAAAATGTTAACTCTGTTTCTCCAGAGACTCGGGAGGAGCGTCATACCGACTGGAAACGTTACCTTTGTTTCTCCAAGGACACTGAGTGAGAGTCATACCGACTGGAAATGTTAACTCTGTTTCTCCAGAGACTCTAAAGGAGAGTCATACCAACTGGAAATATTAACGCTGTTTCTCCAGAGTCTCTGAAGGAGAGTCACACCGACTGGAAAAGTTTACTCTGTTTCTCCAGAGACTCTGAATGAGAGTCATACTGACTGGTAACGTTAACTATGTTTCTCCAGAGACTCTGAAGAAGAGTCATACCAACTGGAAACATTAACTATGTTTCTCCAGAGACTCCTGAGGAGAGTCCCACCGACTAAAAACCTTAACTCTGTTTATCCAGAGACACTGTATGAGATTCACACCGACTGGAAACTGTAACTCTCTTTCTCCAGATTCTCTGAAGGAGAGTCATACCGACTGGAAAATTTAACTATGCTTCTCCAGTGACTCTGAAGGAGAGTCACAACGTCTGGAAACATTAACTCTGTTTCTCCAGAGAATCTGAAGGACAGTCATTCCGACTGGAAACGTTAACTCTGTTTCTCCAGTGAGTCTGAACGAGAGTCACACCGACTGGTAACGTGAACTCTGTTTCACCGGAGAATCTGAAGGGGAGTCATACCGAATTGAAACGATAACTCTGTTTCTCCACAGACTCCGAAGGACAGTCACACTGACTGGAAACGTTTACTCTGTTTCTCCAGAGACTCTGAATGAGAGACATACCGACTGGAAACATTAACTCTGTTTCTCCAGAGTCTCTGAAGGAGAGTCATACCGAATGGAAACATTAACTCTGTTTCTCCAGAGACTCTGAAGGAGAGTTATACCGACTGGAAACATTAACTCTGTTTCTCCAGTGAGTCTGAACGAGAGTCACACCGACTGGTAACGTGAACTCTGTTTCTCCACAGACTCTGAAGGACAGTCACACTGACTTTAAACGTTTACTCTGTTTCTCCAGAGACTCTGAATGAGAGTCATACCGACTGGAAACGTTAACTCTGTTTCTCCAGAGACTCTGAAGGAGAGTCACACCGACTGGAAACGTTAACTCTGTTTCTCCAGAGACTGTGAAGGAGAGTCATACCGACTGGAAATGTTAACTCTGTTTCTCCAGTGAATCTAAAGGAGAGTCAAAACGAATGGAAACGTTTACTCTGTTTCTCCAGAGACTCTGAAGAAGAGTCATACCGACTGGAAAGGTAATTCTGTTTTTCCAGAGACTCTGAAGGAGAGTCACAACGACTGTAAACGTTAACTCAGCTTCTCCAGAGACTCTGAAGGAGAGTCACATCGACTGGAAACGTTAACTCTGTTTCTCCAGAGACTCTGAAGGAGAGTCACATATACTGGAAATGTTAACTCTGTTTCTCCAGAGACTCTGAAGGAGATTCATACCGACTGGAAACGTTAACTCTGTTTCTCCAGAGACTCTGAAGGAGAGTCACTTCGATTCGAAACATTAACTCTCTTTCTCCAGAGACTCTGAAGGAGAGTCATACCGACTGGAAACGTTAACTCTGTTTCTCCAGTGAGTCTGAAGGAGAGTCACAATGACTGGAAACGTTTACTCTGTTTCTCCAGAGACTCTGAAGAAGAGTCATACCGACTGGACAGGTAATACTTTTTTTCCAGAGACTCTGAAGTAGAGTCACAACGACTGGAAACGTTAACTCTGTTTCTCCAGACACTGAAGGAGAGTCACACCGACTGGAAACGTTAACTCTGTTTCTCCAGAGACTCTGAAGGAGAGTCACATCAATTCGAAACATTAACTCTCTTTCTCCTGAGACTTTGAAGGAGAGTCACATCAATTCGAAACGTTAACTCTGTTTCTCCTGAGACTTTGAAGGAAAGTCACATCAATTCGAAAAGTTAACTCTGTTTCTCTAGAGACTCTGAAGGAGAGTCATACCGACTGAAAATGTTAACTCTGTTTATCCACAGACTCTGGAAGAGAGTCACAACGACTGGAAACGTTAACTCTGTTTCTCCAGTGACTCTGAAGAAGTCATACCGATTGGAAACGTTAACTCTGTTTCTCCAGTGAGTCTAAAGGGGAGTCACAATGACTGGAAACGTCTACTCTGTTTCTCCAGAGACTCTGAAGAAGAGTCATACCGACTGGACAGGTAATTCTTTTTTTCCAGAGACTCTGAAGTAGAGTCACAACGACTGTAAACGTTAACTCTGTTTCTCCAGAGACTCTGAAGGAGAGTCACACCGACTGGAAACGTTAACTCTGTTTCTCCAGAGACTCTGAAGGAGAGTCACATCGACTGGAAACGTTAACTCTGTTTCTCCAGAGACTCTGAAGGAGAGTCACATCAATTCGAAACGTTAACTCTGTTTCTCCTGAGACTTTGAAGGAAAGTCACATCAATTTGAAAAGTTAACTCTGTTTCTCTAGAGACTCTGAAGGAGAGTCATACCGACTGAAAACGTTAACTCTGTTTATCCAGAGACTCTGAAGGAGAGTCACACCGACTGGAAACGTTAACTCTGTTTCTCCAGAGACTCTGAAGGAGAGTCACACCGACTGGAAACGTTATCTCTGTTTCTCCAAAGACTCTGAAGGAGAGGTCATACCGACTGGAAACGTTAACTCTGTTTCTCAGAGACTGTGAAGGAGAGTCATACCGACTGGAAATGTTAACTCTGTTTCTCCAGTGAATCTGAAGGAGAGTCAAAACGAATAGAAACGTTTACTCTGTTTCTCCAGAGAATCTGAAGGAGAGTCATACCGACTAGAAAGGTAATTCTGTTTTTCCAGAAGACTCTGAAGGAGAGTCACAACGACTGTAAACGTTATACTCAGCTTCTCCAGAGACTCTGAAGGAGAGTCACATCGACTGGAAACATTAACTCTGTTTCTCCAGAGACTCTGAAAAGAGAGAGTCACATATACTGCAAACGTTAACTTTGTATTCTCCAGAGACTCTGGAAGGAGAGCACAACCGACTGGGAAACGTTAACTCGGTTTCTCCAGAGACTCTGAAGGAGAGTCAACATCGGACTGGACAAACGGTAACTCTGTTTCCTCAGAGACTTAGGAGTGTACCTCAATTCGATACGTAGACCGTTAACTTTGTTTCTCCAGAGACTCTGAAGGAGAGTCACACCGACTGGAAACGTTAACTCTGTTTCTCCAGAGACTCTGAAGGAGAGTCACATCGACTGGAAACGGTAACTCTGTTTCTCCAGAGACTCTGAAGGAGAGTCACATCAATTCGAAACGTTAACTCTGTTTCTCCTGAGACTTTGAAGGAAAGTCACATCAATTTGAAAAGTTAACTCTGTTTCTCTAGAGACTCTGAAGGAGAGTCATACCGACTGAAAACGTTAACTCTGTTTATCCAGAGACTCTGAAGGAGAGTCACACCGACTGGAAACGTTAACTCTGTTTCTCCAGAGACTCTGAAGGAGAGTCACACCGACTGGAAACGTTATCTCTGTTTCTCCAAAGACTCTGAAGGAGAGTCATACCGACTGGAAATGTTAACTCTGTTTCTCCAGTGAATCTGAAGGAGAGTCATACCGACTGGAAAGGTAATTCTGTTTTTCCAGAGAATCTGAAGGAGAGTCACAACGACTGTAAACGTTAACTCAGCTTCTCCAGAGACTCTGAAGGAGAGTCACATCGACTGGAAACATTAACTCTGTTTCTCCAGAGACTCTGAAGGAGAGTCACATATACTGGAAACGTTAACTCTGTTTCTCCAGAGACTCTGAAGGAGATTCATACCAACTGGAAACGTTAACTCTGTTTCTCCAGAGACTCTGAAGGAGAGTCACATCGATTCGAAACATTAACTCTCTTTCTCCAGAGACTCTGAAGGAGAGTCATACCGACTGGAAACGTTAACTCTGTTTCTCCAGTGAGTCTGAAGGAGAGTCACAATGACTGGAAACGTTTACTCTGTTTCTCCAGAGACTCTGAAGAAGAGTCATACCGACTGGACAGGTAATTCTTTTTTTCCAGAGACTCTGAAGTAGAGTCACAACGACTGGAAACGTTAACTCTGTTTCTCCAGACACTGAAGGAGAGTCACAACGACTGGAAACGTTAACTCTGTTTCTCCAGAGACTCTGAAGGAGAGTCAAATCAATTCGAAACATTAACTCTCTTTCTCCTGAGACTTTGAAGGAGAGTCACATCAATTCGAAACGTTAACTCTGTTTCTCCTGAGACTTTGAAGGAAAGTCACATCAATTCGAAAAGTTAACTCTGTTTCTCTAGAGACTCTGAAGGAGAGTCATACCGACTGAAAATGTTAACTCTGTTTATCCACAGACTCTGGAAGAGAGTCACAACGACTGGAAACGTTAACTCTTTTTCTCCAGTGACTCTGAAGGAGTCATACCGATTGGAAACGTTAACTCTGTTTCTCCAGTGAGTCTAAAGGGGAGTCACAATGACTGGAAACGTTTACTCTGTTTCTCCAGAGACTCTGAAGAAGAGTCATACCGAATGGACAGGTAATTCTTTTTTTCCAGAGACTCTGAAGTAGAGTCACAACGACTGTAAACCTTAACTCAGTTTCTCCTGAGACTCTGAAGGAGAGTCATACCGACTGGAAACGTTAACTCTTTTTCTCCAGTGAGTCTGAAGGAGAGTCACACCGACTGGAAACATTAACTCTGTTTCTCCAGAGACTCTGAAGGACAGTCAAAACGACTGGAAACGTTAACTCTGTTTCCTAGAGAGACTCTGAAGGAGAGTCATACCGACTGTAAACATTAACTCTGTTTCTCCAGATTCTCTGAGTGAGAGACATACCGACTGAAAAAGTTAACTCTGTTTCTCCAGAGACTTTGAAGGAGAGTCACATTGATTCGAAACGTTAACTCTGTTTCTCCAGGGACTCTGAAGGAGAGTCACACCGACTGGAAACGTGAACTCTGTTTCTCCAGAGACTTTGAAGCAGAGTCACATCGATTCGAAACGTTAACTCTGTTTCTCAAGAGACTCTGAAGGAGAGTCATACCAACTGGAAACGTTCACGCTGTTTCTCCAGAGACTCTGAAGGTGAGTCACACCGACTGGAAACCTAACTCTGTTTCTCCAGAGATTCTGAAGGAGAGTTACATCAATTCGAAACGTTAACTCTGTTTCTCCTGAGACTCTGATGTAGAGTCACATCGACTGGAATCGTTAACTCTGTTTGTCCAGAGACTCTGAAGGAGAGTCACAACGACTGTAAACGTTAATTCTGTTTCTACAGAGACTGTGAAGGAGAGTCACACCGACTGGAAATGTTAACTCTGTTTCTCCAGAGATTCTGAAGGAGAGTCACAACGACTGTAAACGTTAATTCTGTTTCTCCAGAGACTGTGAAGGAGAGTCACACCGACTGGAAACGTTAACTCTGTTTCTCCAGAGATTCTGAAGGAGAGTCACTATGACTGTAAACGTTAATTCTGTTTCTCCAGAGACTCTGAAGGAAAGTCACACCGACTGGAAACGTTAACTCGGTTTCTCCAGAGACTCTGAAGGAGAGTCACAACGACTGTAAACGTTAATTCTGTTTCTCCAGAGACTCTGAAGGAGTGTCACACCGACTGTAAATATTAACTCTGTTTCTCCAGATACTCTGAAGGAGAGTCACACCAACTGGAAACGTTAACTCTGTTTCTCCAGAGACTTTGAAGGAGAGTCACATCGATTCAAAACGTTAACTCTGTTTCTC
This sequence comes from Carcharodon carcharias, assembly GCF_017639515.1. Lineage (NCBI taxonomy): Eukaryota > Metazoa > Chordata > Chondrichthyes > Lamniformes > Lamnidae > Carcharodon > Carcharodon carcharias. The sequence continues at coordinate 960,600 of NW_024470843.1, forward strand.
CAGTGAGTCTGAAGGAGAGTCACACCGACTGGAAACGTTAACTCTGTTTCTCCAGAGACATTGAAGGAGAGTCACATCGATTTGAAACATTAACTCTGTTTCTCCAGAGACTCTGAAGGAGAGTTACAATGACTCTACAAGTTAACTCATTTTCTCCAGAGATTCTGAAGGGGAGTCATACCGACTGGAATCATTAACTCTGTTTCTCCAGAGACACTGAAGGATAGTCACAACAACTGGAAACGTTTACTCTGTTTTTCCAGAGACTTTGAAGGAGAGTCACTTCAATTCGAAACGTTAACTCTTTTTCTCAAGAGACTCTGAAGGAGAGTCATACCGACTGGAAACGTTATTCTCTTTCTCCAGACACTCTGAAGTAGAGTCACAACGACTGTAATCCTTAACTCAGTTTCTCCTGAGACTCTGAAGGAGAGTCACACCGACTGGAAACATTAACTCTGTTTCTCCAGAGACTCTGAAGGACAGTCAAAACGACTGGAAACGTTAACTCTGTTTCCTAGAGAGACTCTGAAGGAGAGTCATACCGACTGTAAACATTAACTCTGTTTCTCCAGATTCTCTGAGGGAGAGACATACCGACTGGAAAAGTTAACTCTGTTTCTCCAGAGACTTTGAAGGAGAGTCACATTGATTCAAAACGTTAACTCTGTTTCTCCAGAGACTCTGAAGGAGAGTCACACCGACTGGAAACGTTAACTCTGTTTCTCCAGAGACTTTGAAGCAGAGTCACATCGATTCGAAACGTTAACTCTGTTTCTCAAGAGACTCTGAAGGAGAGTCATACCAACTGGAAACGTTCACGCTGTTTCTCCAGAGACTCTGATGGAAAGTCACACCGACTGTAAACGTTAACTCTGTTTCTCCAGAGACTCTGAAGGAGAGTCACACCGACTGGAAACGTTAACTATGTTTCTCCAGAGACTTTGAAGGAGAGTCACAACGACTGTAAACGTTAATTCTGTTTCTCCAGAGACTGTGAAGGAGAGTCACACCGACTGTAAGCGTTAACTCTGTTTCTCCAGAGACTCTGAATGAGAGTCATACAGACTGGAAACGTTAACTCTGTTTCTCCAGAGACTCTGAAGGAGACTCATACAGACTGTAAACGTTAACTCTGTGTCACCAGAGACTCTGAAGGAGAGTCATACCGACTGGAAACATTAACTCTGTTTCTCCAGAGACTCTGAAGGAGATTCATACCGACTGTAAACGTTAACTCAGTTTCTCCAGAGACTCTGAAGGAGAGTTATACCAACTGGAAACGTTAACTCTGTTTCTCCAGAGACTTTGAAGGAGAGTCACATCGATTTGAAACGTTAACTGTTTCTCCAGAGACTCTGAAGGGGAGTCATACTGACTTGAAACGTTAACTCTTTTCTCCAGAGACTCTGAAGGGGAGTCATACTGACTTGAAACATTAACTCTGTTTCTCCACAAACCCTGATGGAGAGTCAAAACGACTGGAACGTAACTCTGTTTCTCCAGGTCTCTGAAGTAGATTCACAACGACTGTAACTGTTAACTCGTTTCTCCAGAGACTCTGAAGGAGAGTCACACCGACTGGAAACATTAACTCTGTTACTCCAGACACTCTGAAGGAGAGTCACACCGACTGGAAACGTTAACTCTGTTTCTACGGAGACTCTGAAGGAGTGTCCATTCCGATTGGAAACGTTAACTCTGTTCTCCAGAGACTCTGAAGGAGAGTCATACCGTCTGGAAAATTAACTGTTTCTCCTGAGGACTCTGAAGGAGAGGCACACAAATGGTAAACTGTTAACTCTGTTACTCCAGAGACTCAGACGGAGAGTTACACCGACTGAAACTGTATAACTCTGTTTCTGCAGAGATACTGAAGGAAGAGTCACACGACTGGAAACGTTAACTGTGTTTCTCCAGAGACACTGAAGGAGAGTCACCCCGACTAGGAAACTTTAACTGTGTTACTCCAGAGAATCTGAAGGAGAGTCACACCGGACTGGAACGTTAACTCTGTTTACTGCAGACGACTCTGAAGGAGAGTCATACCGACTGGTAACGTTAAATCCTGTTTCTGCAGAGACACTGCAGGAGGGATTCATACCGACTTGAAACGTTAACCAGTTCTCCAGAGACCACTGAAGGAGATTCACACCGCGACTGAAACCTTTAACACTGTTTCTCCAGACGACTCTGAAGGAGAGTCACACCTGACTGGAAACATTTAACTCTGTTTCTCCAGAGACTCTGAAGGAGAGTCCACTACTGACTGAAACTGCTTAACTCTGTTACTCCAGAGACTCTGAAGGCGAGTCACACCAGACTTGAAACGGTTAACTCTGTTTCTCAGAGACTTTGAAGGAGAGTTATACCAACTGGAAACGTTAACTCTTTTTCTCCAGAGACTTTGAAGGAGAGTCGCATCGATTTGAAACGTTAACTCTGTTTCTCCAGAGACTCTGAAGGGGAGTCACACTGACTTGAAACGTTAACTCTGTTTCTCCAGAGACTCTGAAGGGGAGTCATACCGACTGGAATCATTAACTCTGTTTCTCCAGAGACACTGAAGGATAGTCACAACAACTGGAAACGTTTACTCTGTTTTTCCAGAGACTTTGAAGGAGAGTCACTTCGATTCGAAACGTTAACTCTTTTTCTCAAGAGACTCTGAAGGAGAGTCATACCGACTGGAAACGTTATTCTCTTTCTCCAGACACTCTGAAGTAGAGTCACACCGACTGGAAACGTTAACTCTGTTTCTCCAGAGACTCTGAAGGGGAGTCATACTGACTTGAAACGTTAACTCTGTTTCTCCAGAGACTCTGAAGGGGAGTCATACCGACTTGAAACGTTAACTCTGTTTCTCAAGAGACTCTGGAGGAGAGTCATACCGACTGGAAACGTTATTCTGTTTCTCCAGAGACTCTGAAGTAGAGTCAAAACGACTGTAAACGTTAACTCAGTTTCTGCAGAGACTCTGAAGGAGAGTCACATCGATTCGAAACGTTAACTCTGTTTCTCCAGTGAGTCTGAAGGAGAGTCACACCGACTGGAAACGTTAATTCTGTTTCTCCAGAGTCTGTGAAGGAGAGTCTTACCGACTGGAAACGTCAACTCTCTTTCTACAGACACCCTGAAAGTTAGTCATACCGACTGGAAACTTAACTCTGTTTCTCCAGAGACACTGAAGGAGAGTCACATCGATTCGAAACGTTAACTCTGTTTCTCCAGAGACTCTGAAGGAGAGTTACAACGACTCTACAAGTTAACTCATTTTCTCCAGAGATTCTGAAGGAGAATCATACCGACTGGAATCATTAACTCTGTTTCTCCAGAGACACTGAAGGAGAGTCACAACCACTGGAAACGTTAACTCTGTTTCTCCAGAGACTTTGAAGGAGAGTCACATCGACTTCGAAAGTTAACTCTTTTCTCAGAGACTCTGAAGGAGAGTCATACCGACAGGAAACGTTAACTCTGTTCTCCAGAGACTCTGAAGAAGAGTCACAACGACTGGAAACTTAACTCTGTTTCTCCTGAGACTCTGAAGGAGAGTCATACCGACTGGAAACGTTAACTCTTTTTCATCCAGTGAGTCTGAAGGAGAGTCACACCGACTGGAAACATTAACTCTGTTTCTCCAGAGACTCTGAAGGAGAAGTCACAACGATGGAAACGTTAACTCAGTTTCTGCAGAGACTCTGAAGGAGAGTCATACCGACTGAAACGTTAACTCTGTTTCTCCAGAGACCTTGAAGGATTAGTCACATCGACTGAAAACGTTAACTCTGTTTCTCCAGAGACTCTGAAGGAGAGTCACAACGACTGGAAACGTTGACTCTGTTTCTCCAGGGACTCTGAAGCAGAGTCACACCGACTGGAAACGTTAACTCTGTTTCTCCAGAGACTTTGAAGCAGAGTCACATCGATTCGAAACGTTAACTCTGTTTCTCAAGAGACTCTGAAGGAGAGTCATACCAACTGGAAACGTTCACGCTGTTTCTCCAGAGACTCTGATGGAGAGTCACACCGACTGTAAACGTTAACTCTGTTTCTCCTGAGACTCTGAAGGAGAGTCACAACGACTGTAAACGTTAATTCTGTTTCTCCAGAGACTGTGAAGGAGAGTCACACCGACTGTAAGCGTTAACTCTGTTTCTCCAGAGACTCTGAAGGAGAGTCATACAGACTGGAAACGTTAACTCTGTTTCTCCAGAGACTCTGAAGGAGACTCATACAGACTGTAAACGTTAACTCTGCGTCACCAGAGACTCTGAAGGAGAGTCATACCGACTGGAAACATTAACTCTGTTTCTCCAGAGACTCTGAAGGAGATTCATACCGACTGTAAACGTTAACTCTGTCTCACCAGAGACTCTGAAGGAGATTCATACCGACTGAAAACGTTAACTCTGTTTCTACAGAGAGTCTGAAGGAGATTCATACCGACTGTAAACGTTAAGTCAGTTTTCTCCAGTGCCTCTGAAGGAGCGTCACACTTACTGGAAACGTTAACTCTGTTTCTCCAAGACTTTGATGGAGAGTCACATCGATTCGTAACATTAACTCTGATTCTCCAGAGACTCTGAAGGAGATTCACAACGACTGTAAATATTAACTCTGTTTCTCCAGATACTCTGAAGGAGAGTCACACCAACTGGAAACGTTAACTCTGTTTCTCCAGAGACTTTGAAGGAGAGTCACATCGATTCGAAACTTTAACTCTGTTTCTCCAGTGAGTCTGAAGGAGAGTCACACCGACTGGAAACGTTAATTCTGTTTCTCCAGAGTCTGTGAAGGAGAGTCTTACCGACTGGAAACGTCAACTCTCTTTCTACAGACACCCTGAAAGTTAGTCATACCGACTGGAAACGTTAACTCTGTTTCTCCAGAGACTCTGAAGGAGAGTTACAACGACTCTACAAGTTAACTCATTTTCTCCAGAGATTCTGAAGGAGAATCATACCGACTGGAATCATTAACTCTGTTTCTCCAGAGACACTGAAGGATGTCACAACAACTGGAAACGTTTACTCTGTTTTTCCAGAGACTTTGAAGGAGAGTCACTTCGATTCGAAACGTTAACTCTTTTCTCAAGAGACTCTGAAGGAGAGTCATACCGACTGGAAACGTTATTCTCTTTCGCCAGACACTCTGAAGTAGAGTCACAAAGACTGTAAACCTTAACTCAGTTTCTCCTGAGACTCTGAAGGAGAGTCATACCGACTGGAAACGTTAACTCTTTTTCTCCAGTGAGTCTGAAGGAGAGTCACACCCGACTGGAAACGTTAACTCTGTTTCCTAGAGAGACTCTGAAGGAGAGTCATACCGACTGTACACGTTAACTCTGTTTCTCCAGAGTCTCTGAGGGAGAGACATACCGACTGGAAAAGTTAACTCTGTTTCTCCAGAGACTTTGAAGGAGAGTCACATCGATTCGAAACATTAACTCTGTTTCTCCAGAGACTCTGAAGGAGAGTCACACCGACTGGAAACGTTAACTCTGTTTCTCCAGAGACTCTGAAGCAGAGTCACACCGATTCTGAAACGTTAACTCTGTTCTCAAGAGACTCTGAAGGAGAGTCATACCAACTGGAAACGTTAACGCTGTTTCTCCAGAGACTCTGATGGAAGTCATCACCGACTGGAAACGTTAACTCTGTTTCTCCAGAGACTCTGAAGGAGAGTCATACCGACTGGAAACGTTAACTCTGTTTCTCCAGAGACTCTGAAGGAGAGTCATACTGACTAGAAACGTTAACTCTGTTTCTCCAGAGACACTGAAGGAGAGTCATACCGACTGGAAAAGTTAACTCTGTTTTTCCAGAGACTCTGAAGGAGAGTCATACCGACTGGAAATGTTAACTCTGTTTCTCCAGAGACTCTGAAGGAGAGTCACATCGACTGAAAATGTTAACTCTGTTTCTCCAGAGACTCTGAAGGAGAGTCATACCGACTGGAAATGTTACCTTTGTTTCTCCAAGGACACTGAATGAGAGTCATACCGACTGGAAATGTTAACTCTGTTTCTCCAGAGACTCTAAAGGAGAGTCATACCAACTGGAAATATTAACGCTGTTTCTCCAGAGTCTCTGAAGGAGAGTCACACCGACTGGAAAAGTTTACTCTGTTTCTCCAGAGACTCTGAATGAGAGTAATACTGACTGGTAACGTTAACTATGTTTCTCCAGAGACTCTGAAGAAGAGTCATACAACTGGAAACATTAACTATGTTTCTCCAGAGACTCCTGAGGAGAGTCCCACCGACTAAAAACCTTAACTCTGTTTAATCCAGAGACACTGTATGCGATTCACACCGACTGGAAACTGTAACTCTCTTTCTCCAGAATTCTCTGAAGGAGAGTCATCCCGACTGGTAAATTTAACTATGCTTCTCAGAGACTCTGAAGGAGAGTCACAACGACTGGAAACATTAACTCTGTTTCTCAGAGAATCTGAAAGGACAGCTACCGACTGGAAACGTTAACTCTGTTTCTCCAGAGAGTCTGAAGGAGAGTCACACCGACTGGTAAACCGTTGAACTCTGTTTCACCGGAGAATCTGAAGGGGAGTCATACCGAATTGAAACGATAAACACCTGTTTCTCCACAGACTCCGAAGGACAGTCAAACTGACTGGAAACGTTAACCTCTGTTTCTCCAGAGACTCTGAATGAGAGACATACCGACTGGAAACATTAACTCTGTTTCTCCAGAGTCTCTGAAGGAGAGTCTACCGAATGGAAACATTAACTCTGTTTCTCCAGAGACTCTGAAGGAAGAGTTATACCGACTGGAAACATTAACTCTGTTTCTCCAGTGAGTCTGAACGAGAGTCACACCGACTCGAAAACGTTAACTCTGTTTCTCAAGAGACTCTGAAGGAGAGTCATACCAACTGGAAACGTTCACGCTGTTTTCTCCAGAGACTCTGAAGGAGAGTCATACAGACTGAAACGTTAACACTGTTCTCCAGAGACTCTGAAGGAGACTCATACAGACTGTAAACGTTAACTCCTGCGTCACCAGAGACTCTGAAGGAGAGTCATACCCGACTGGAAAACATTAACTCGTTTATCCAGAGACTCGGAAGGAGATTTCATACCTGAACTTGTAAACGTTATCTCCAGTTTCTCCAGAGACTCTGAAAGGAGAGTCACACCGACTGGAAACGTTAACTCTGTTTCTCCAGAGACTCTGAAGGAGAGTCATACGACTGGAAACATTAACTCTGTTTCTCCAGAGACTCTGAAGGAGAGTCACATCGACTGGAAACGTTAACTCTGTTTCTCCAGAGACTCTGAAGGAGAGTCATACCGATCGGAAACGTTAACTCTGTTTCTCCAGAGACTCTGAAGGAGATTCATACCGACTGGAAACGTTAACTCTGTTTCTCCAGAGACTCTGAAGGAGAGTCATACCGACTGGAAACATTAACTCTGTTTCTCCAGAGACTCTGAAGGAGAGTCATACCGACTGGAAACGTTAACTCTGTTTCGTCCATAGTCTGCTGACAGGAGACTTCAAACCGACTGGAACGTTATCACTGTTTCTCTCAGAGACTCTGAGGAGTGTCACACCGACTGGAAAAAGTTAACTCTGTTTCTCTCAGAGATCGGTGAAGGAGAGTCACACCTCTGGAAACGTTAACTCTGTATTCTCCAGAGGGACTCGGAGGAGATGCACACGGACTGGAAAAAGTAACTCTGTTTCTCCATAGTCTCTGAAGGAGATTCATACCGACTGGAATCGTTAACTCTGTTTCTCCAGTGTCTTCTGGAAGGAGACTCACATCTGACAGGTAAACGTTTACTCTGGGGTGCTCCAGAGATTCTGCAGGAGAGTCACACTGACGTGGAAACGTTGTTAACTCTGTTTCTCTAGAGACTCTGAAGGAGAGTGACACCGACTGGAAACGTTAACTCTGTTTCACCAGAGTATCTGATGGAGAGTCACAATGACTGGAAACTTTAACTCTGTTTCTCCAGAGACTCTGAAGGAGAGTCACACCGACTGGAAACGTTAACTCTGTTTCTCCAGAGACTCTGAAGGAGAGTCACATCGACTGGAAAAGTTAACTCTGTTTCTCCAGAATTCTGAAGGAGATTCACTACCGACTGGAAAACTTTAACTCTGTTTCTCCAGAGACTCTGAAGAGAGTCACACCGACAGGAAACGTTAACTCTGTTTCCAGAGACTCTGAAGGAGAGTCACACCGACTGGAAAACGTTAACTCTTTTTCTCCAGAGACCCTGAAGGAGAGTCATACCGACTGGAAAGGTTAACTCTGTTCTCCAGAGCCTCTGACGGAGAGTCATACCGTCCGGAAAAGTTAACTCTGTTTCTCCAGAGAATCTGAAGGAGAGTCACACCGACTGGAAACGGTAACACTGTTTCTCCTGAGACACTGAAGGAGAGTGACACCGAATGGAAATGTTAACTCTGTTTCTCCAGAGACTCTGAAGGAGGGTAATACAGACTGTATACGTTAACTCTGTTTCTCCAGAGAATCTGAAGGAGAGTCATACCGACTGGAAACGTTAACTCTGTTTCTCAGAGACTCTGAAGGAGATTCACTACGACTGGAAAACGTTAACTCTGTTTCTCAGAGATTCTGAAAGGAAGTTCATACGACTGGAAACGTTAAACTCTGTTTCTCCAGAGACTCTGAAGGAGAGTCACACACGACTGGAAACATTAACTCTGTTTCTCCAGAGACTCTGAAGGAGAGTCATCACCGACTGGAAAAGTTAACCTCTGTTTCTCCAGAGACTCTGAAGAGATTCAAACCGACTGGAAAACGTTACTCTGTTTCTCCAGAGACTCTGAAGGAGAGTTCATACCCGACTGGAAACGTTAACTCTGTTTCTCCAGAGACTCTGAAGGAGAGTCATACCGACTGGAAACGTTAACTCTGTTTCTCCAGAGACTCTGAAGGAGAGTCATACCGATTGGAAACGTTAACTCTGTTTCTCCAGAGACTCTGAAGGAGAGACACACCGAGTGGAAACGTTATCTCGGAGTCCAGAGACTCTGAAGGAGAGACACACAGACAGGAAACGTTAACTCTATTTCTCCAGAGACTCTGAAGGGGATTCACACGGATTGGAAACATTAGCTCTGTTTCTCCAGAGACTCTGAAGGAGAGTCATACCGACTGGAAACATTAACTCTGTTTCTCCAGAGACTCTGAAGGAGAGTCATACCGACTGGAATCGTTAACTCTGTTTCTCCAGAGAATCTGAAGGAGACTCACACACACTGGAAACGTTAACTCTGTTTCTCCAGAGATTCTGAAGGAGAGTCACACCGACTGGAAACGTTAACTCTGTTTCTCCAGAGACTCTGAAGGAGAGTCACATCGACTGGAAACGTTAACTCTGTTTTCCAGAGACTCTGAAGGAGACTCATACAGACTGTAAACGTTAACTCTGTGTCACCAGAGACTCTGAAGGAGGGTCACACCGACTGGAAACGTTAACTCTGTTTCTCCAGAGACTCTGAAGGAGAGTTATACCAACTGGAAACGTTAACTCTTTTCTCCAGAGACTTTGAAGGAGAGTCGCATCGATTTGAAAACGTTAACTCTGTTTCTCCAGAGACTCTGAAGGGGAGTCATACTGACTTGAAACGTTAACTCTGTTTCTCCAGAGACTCTGAAGGGGGAGTCATACCGACTGGAATCATTAACTCTGTTTCTCCAGAGACACTGAAGGATAGTCACAACAACTGGAAACGTTTACTCTGTTTTTCCAGAGACTTTGAAGGAGAGTCACTTCGATTCGAAACGTTAACTTTTTTCTCAAGAGACTCTGAAGGAGAGTCATACCGACTGGAAAACGTTATTCTCTTCTCCAGACACTCTGAAGTAGAGTCACAACGACTGTAAACCTTAACTCAGTTTCTCCAGAGACTCTGAAGGAGAGTCATACGCAACTGGAAACGTTAACTCTTTTTCTCTAGTGAGTCTGAAGGTGAGTCACACCGACTGGAAACATTAACTCTGTTTCTCCAGAGACTCTGAAGGACAGTCAAAATGACTGGAATCGTTAACTCTGTTTCCTGAAGAGACTCTGAAGGAGAGTCATATCGAATGTAAACATTAACTCTGTTTCTCCAGATTCTTTGAGGGAGAGACATTCCGACTGGAAAAGTTAACTCTGTTTCTCCAGAGACTTGAAGGAGAGTCACATTGATTCGAAACGTTAACTCTGTTTTCTCCAGGGACTCTGAAGCAGAGTCACATCCGACTGGAAACGTTAACTCTGTTTCTCCAGAGACTTGAAGCAGAGTCACATCGATTCGAAACGTTAACTCTGTTTCTCAAGAGACTCTGAAGGAGAGTCATACCAACTGGAAACGTTCACTCTGTTTCTCAGAGACTTCTGAAGGAGAGTCATACCGACTGAAACGTTAACTCTGTTTCTCCAGAGACTCTGAAGGAGAGTCACACCGACTGGAAACGTTAACTCTGTTTCTCCAGAGACTCTGAAGGAGAGTCATACCGACTGGAAACGTTAACTCTGTTTCTCCAGAGACTCTGAAGGAGAGTCATACTGACTGGAAACGTTAACTCTGTTTCTCCAGAGACTCTGAAGGAGAGTCATACCGACTGGAAACGTTAACTCTGTTTCTCCAGAGACTTCTGAAGGAGAGTCACACGCACTGCGAAACGTTAACTCTGTTTCTCCAGAGACTCTGAAGGAGAGTCACATCGACTGGAAACGTTAACTCTGTTTCTCCAGAGACTCTGAAGGAGAGTCACACGACTGGAAAACGTTAACTCTGTTTCTCCAGAGACTCTGAAGGAGAGTCACACCGACTGGAAACTGTTAACTCTGTTTCTCCAGAGACTCTGAAGGAGAGTCACATCGATTTGAAACGTTAACTCTGTTTCTCCAGAGACTCTGAAGGGGAGTCATACTGACTTGAAACGTTAACTCTGTTTCTCCAGAGACTCTTAAGGGGAGTCATACCGACTTGAAACGTTAACTCTGTTTCTCAAGAGACTCTGGAGGAGAGTCATACCGACTGGAAACATTATTCTGTTTCTCCAGAGACTCTGAAGTAGAGGCAAACGACTGTAAACGTTAACTCAGTTTCTGCAGAGACTCGGAAGGAGAGTCACATCGATTCGAAAACGTTAACTCTGTTTCTCCAGTGAGTCTGAAGGAGAGTCACACCGACTGGAAACGTTAACTCTGTTTCTCCAGAGTCTCTGAAGGAGTGTCATACCGATCTGAAACGTCAACTCTCTTTCTACAGACACCCTGAAAGGTTAGTCATACCGACTGGAAACGTTAACTCTGTTTCTCCAGAGACACTGAAGGAGAGTCACATCGATTCGAAACATTAACTCTGTTTCTCCAGAGACTCTGAAGGAGAGTTACAATGACTCTACAAGTTTAACTCATTTTCTCCAGAGATTCTGAAGGGGAAGTCATACCGACTGGAATCATTAACTCTGTTTCTCCAGAGACACTGAAGGATAGTCACAACAACTGGAAACGTTTACTCTGTTTTTCAGAGACTTTGAAGGAGAGTCACTTCATTCGAACGTTAACTCTTTTTCTCAAGAGACTCTGAAGGAGAGTCATACCGACCTGGAAACGTTATTCTCTTTCTCCAGACACTCTGAAGTAGAGTCACAACGACTGTAATCCTTAACTCAGTTTCTCCTGAGACTCTGAAGGAGAGTCACACCGACTGGAAACATTAACTCTGTTTCTCCAGAGACTCTGAAGGACAGTCAAAACGACTGGAAACGTTACTCTGTTTCCTAGAGAGACTCTGAGGAGAGTCCATACCGACTGTAAACATTAACTCTGTTTCTCCAGATTCTCTGAGGGAGAGACATACCGACTGGAAAAGTTAACTCTGTTTCTCCAGAGACTTTGAAGGAGAGTCACATTGATTCAAAACGTTAACTCTGTTTCTCCAGAGACTCTGAAGGAGAGTCACACCGACTGGAAACGTTAACTCTGTTTCTCCAGAGACTTTGAAGCAGAGTCACATCGATTCGAAACGTTAACTCTGTTTCTCAAGAGACTCTGAAGGAGAGTCAATACCAACTGGAAACGTTCACGCTGTTTCTCCAGAGACTCTGATGGAAAGTCACACCGACTGTAAACGTTAACTCTGTTTCTCCAGAGACTCTGAAGGAGAGTCACACCGACTGGAAACGTTAACTATGTTTCTCCAGAGACTTTGAAGGAGAGTCACAACGACTGTAAACGTTAATTCTGTTTCTCCAGAGACTGTGAAGGAGAGTCACACCGACTGTAAGCGTTAACTCTGTTTCTCCAGAGACTCTGAATGAGAGTCATACAGACTGGAAACGTTAACTCTGTTTCTCCAGAGACTCTGAAGGAGACTCATACAGACTGTAAACGTTAACTCTGTGTCACCAGAGACTCTGAAGGAGAGTCATACCGACTGGAAACATTAACTCTGTTTCTCCAGAGACTCTGAAGGAGATTCATACCGACTGTAAACGTTAACTCAGTTTCTCCAGAGACTCTGAAGGAGAGTTATACCAACTGGAAACGTTAACTCTGTTTCTCCAGAGACTTTGAAGGAGAGTCACATCGATTTGAAACGTTAACCTGTTTCTCCAGAGACTCTGAAGGGGAGTCATACTGACTTGAAACGTTAACTCTCTTTCTCCAGAGACTCTGAAGGGGAGTCATACTGACTTGAAACATTAACTCTGTTTCTCCACAAACCTGATGGAGAGTCAAAACGACTGGAAACGTAACTCTGTTTCTCCAGAGTCTCTGAAGTAGATTCACAACGACTGTAACTGTTAACTCTGTTTCTCCAGAGACTCTGAAGGAGAGTCACACCGACTGGAAACATTAACTCTGTTTCTCCAGACACTCTGAAGGAGAGTCACACCGACTGGAAACGTTAACTCTGTTTCTACGGAGACTCTGAAGGAGTGTCATTCCGATTGGAAACGTTAACTCTGTTTCTCCAGAGACTCTGAAGGAGAGTCATACCGACTGGAAAATTTAAACTGTTTCTCCTGAGACTCTGAAGGAGAGTCACACCGAATGGAAACGTTAACTCTGTTTCTCCAGAGACTCAGAAGGAGAGTTCCAACGACAGTAAACGTTAATTCTGTTTCTCCAGAGACTGTGAATGAGAGTAACACCGAATGGAAATCTTAACTCTGTTTCTCCAGAGTCTCTGAAGGAGAGTCACAATGACTGTAAACGTAAATTCTGTTTCTCCAGATACTGTGAATGAGAGTCACACCGACTGTAAGCGTTAACTCTGTTTCTCCAGAGACTCTGAAGGAGAGTCATACAGACTGGAAACGTTAACTCTGTTTCTCCAGAGACTCTGAAGGAGACTCATACCGACTGTAAACGTTAACTCTGTGTCACCAGAGACTCTGAAGGAGGGTCACACCGACTGGGAAACGTTAACTCTGTTTCTCCAGAGACTTTGAGGAGAGTTATACAACTGGAAACGTTAAACTCTTTTTCTCCAGAGACTTTGAAGGAGAGTCGCATCGATTTGAAACGTTAACTCTGTTTCTCCAGAGACTCTGAAGGGGAGTCACACTGACTTGGAAACGTTAACTCTGTTTCTCCAGAGACTCTGAAGGAGGAGTCATACCGAATGGAATCATTAACTCTGTTTCTCCAGAGACACTGAAAGGATAGTCACAACAACTGAAACGTTTACTCTGTTTTCTCCAGAGACTCTGAAGGAGAGTCACTTCGATTCGAAACGTTAACTCTTTTCTCAAGAGACTTGAAGGAGAGTCATACCGACTGGAAACGTTATTCTCTTTCTCCAGACACTCTGAAGTAGAGTCACACCGACTGTAAACCTTAACTCAGTTTCTCCTGAGACTCTGAAGGAGAGTTCATACTGACTGGAAACGTTAACTCTTTTTCTCCAGTGAGTCTGAAGGAGAGTCACACCGACTGGAAACGTTAACTCTGTTTCTCCAGAGACTCTGAAGGGGAGTCATACTGACTTGAAACGTTAACTCTGTTTCTCCAGAGACTCTGAAGGGGAGTCATACCGACTTGAAACGTTAACTCTGTTTCTCAAGAGACTCTGGAGGAGAGTCATACCGACTGGAAACGTTATTCTGTTTCTCCAGAGACTCTGAAGTAGAGTCAAAACGACTGTAAACGTTAACTCAGTTTCTGCAGAGACTCTGAAGGAGAGTCACATCGATTCGAAACGTTAACTCTGTTTCTCCCAGTGAGTCTGAAGGAGAGTCACACCGACTGGAAACGTTAATTCTGTTTCTCCAGAGTCTGTGAAGGAGAGTCTTACCGACTGGAAACGTCAACTCTCTTTCTACAGACACCCTGAAAGTTAGTCATACCGACTGGAAACTTAACTCTGTTTCTCCAGAGACACTGAAGGAGAGTCACATCGATTCGAAACGTTAACTCTGTTTCTCCAGAGACTCTGAAGGAGAGTTACAACGACTCTACAAGTTAACTCATTTTCTCCAGAGATTCTGAAGGAGAATCATACCGACTGGAATCATTAACTCTGTTTCTCCAGAGACACTGAAGGATAGTCACAACAACTGGAAACGTTTACTCTGTTTTTCCAGAGACTTTGAAGGAGAGTCACTTCGATTCGAAACGTTAACTCTTTTTCTCAAGAGACTCTGAAGGAGAGTCATACCGACTGGAAACGTTATTCTCTTTCTCCAGACACTCTGAAGTAGAGTCACAACGACTGTAAACCTTAACTCAGTTTCTCCTGAGACTCTGAAGGAGAGTCATACCGACTGGAAACGTTAACTCTTTTTCTCCAGAGAATCTGAAGGAGAGTCACACCGACTGGAAACATTAACTCTGTTTCTCCAGAGACTCTGAAGGAGATTCATACCGACTGGAAACGTTAACTCTGTTTCTCCAGAGATTCTGAAGGAGAGTCATACCGACTGGAAACGTTAACTCTGTTTCTCCAGAGACTCTGAAGGAGAGTCATACCGACTGGAAACGTTAACTCTGTTTCTCCAGAGATTCTGAAGGAAATTCATAACGACTGGAAACGTTAACTCTGTTTCTCCAGAGACTCTGCAGGAGAGTCATACCGATCGGAAACATTAAGTCTGTTTCTCCAGAGACTCTGAAGGAGATTCATACCGACTGGAAACGTTAACTCTGTTTCTCCAGAGACTCTGAAGGAGAGTCATACCGACTGGAAACGTTAACTCTGTTTCTCCAGAGACTCTGAAGGAGAGTCACACCGACTGAAACGTTAACTCTGTTTCTCCAGAGACTCTGAAGGAGAGTCAAACCGACTGGAAACGTTAACTCTGTTTCTCCAGAGACTCTGAAGGAGAGTCACACCGACTGGAAACGTTAACTCTGTTTCTCCAGAGACTATGAAGGAGAGTCACACGATTGAAACGTTAACACTGTTTCTCCAGAGACTCTGAAGGAGAGTCATACAGGACTGGAAACGTAACTCTGTTTCTCCAGAGACTCTGAAGGAGAGTCACACAGACTGGAAACGTTAACTCTGTTTCTCCAGAGACTCTGAAGGAGAGTCCAAAGACTGGAAAGTTTTAACTCTGTTTCTCCAGAGTCTCTGAAGTAGAGTCACACCTAATGGAAACATTAACTCTGTTTCTCCAGAGTCTCTGAAGGAGAGTCACACCGAAGGGAAACGTTAACTCTATTTCTCAGAAGACTCTGAAGGAGAGTCACACGAACTGGAAACGTTAACTCTGTTTCTCAGAGACTCTGAAGGAGAGGTCTACAGACTGTAAACGTTAACTTGTTTCTCCAGAGAATCTGAAGAGATCATTACCCCGACTGGAAACGTTATCACTGTTTCTCCACAGACACTGAAGGAGATTCATACCGAGTGGAAACGTTAACACTGTTTCTCCAGAGACTCTGAAGGAGAGTCACACCGACTGGAAACGTTAACTCGGATTCTCCAGAGACGCTGAAGGAGAGTCACACCGACTGGAAACGTTAATTCTGTTTCTCCAGAGACTTTGAATGAGAGTCTTACCGACTGGAAACGTTAACTCTCTCTCTCCAGAGACTCTGAAAGTTAGTCATACCGACTGGAAACTTAACTCTGTTTCTCCAGAGACACTGAAGGAGAGTCACATCGATTCGAAACGTTAACTCTGTTTCTCCAGAGACTCTGAAGGAGAGTTACAACGACTCTACAAGTTAACTCTTTTCTCCAGAGATTCTGAAGGAGAGTCATACCGTCTGCTAACATTAACTCTGTTTCTCCAGAGACTCTGAATGAGAGTCACAACAACTGGAAACGTTAACTCTGTTTTCCAGAGACTTTGAAGGAGAGTCACTTCGATTCGAAACGTTAACTCTGTTTCTCCAGAGACTCTGAAGGAGTGTCAAAACCGAATGTAAACGTTACCGCTGGTTCTCCAGAGACTCTGAAGGAGAGGTCACACCGAATGGAAGCGTTTAACTCTGGTTTCTCCAGAGACCTCTGAAGGAGAGTCACACCGCACTGGAAAACTTTAACATCTGTTTCTCCAGAGGACTCGGAAGGAGAGTCTTTACCGACTCGGAAACGTGAACTCAGTTTCTGCCAGGGAGTCAAAAGGAGATTCAGACCCGACTGGAAACGTTTTCTGTTTTCTCGCAGAGACGCATGAAGGAGAGTCACACAGATATGGAAACGTTAACCTGTTCTCCCTGAGAATCTGAAGGAGAGTCGATACAGACCTGGATACTTTAACTCTGTTTCTCCAGATACTCTGACGGAGGAGTCACACCGACTGGAAACTTTAACTCTGTTTCTCCAGAGACTCTGAAGGAGTGTCACACCGACTGGAAAGGTAAACTCTGTTTCGCCAGAGAGTCGGAAGGAGAGTCACACAGAGTTTAAACGTTAACTCTGTTTCTCCAGAGACTCTGAAGGATTGTCACACTGACTGGAAAATTTAACTCTGTTTCTCCAGAGATTCTGAAGGAGATTCATAACGACTGGAAACGTTAACTCTGTTTCTCCAGAGACTCTGCAGGAGAGTCATACGACTGGAAATGTTAACTCTGTTTCTCCAGAGTACTCTGAAGGAGATTCATACGACTGAAACGTTAACTCTGTTTCTCCAGAGACTCTGAAGGAGAGTCATACGACTGGAAACGTTAACTCTGTTTCTCCAGAGATCTGAAGGAGAGTCATTACGACTGGAAACGTTACTCTGTTTCTCCAGAGACTCTGAGGAGAGTCATACCGACTGGAAACGTTAACTCTGTTTCTCCAGAGACTCTGAAGGAGAGTCCATACCGACTGGAAACGTTAACACTGTTCTTCTCAGAGACTCAGAAGGTGAGTCAAACCGACTGGAAATGTTTACTCTGTTTCTCCAGAATCTGAAGGAGAGTCACACCGACTGGAATCATTAACTCTGTTTCTCCAGAGACACTGAAGGAGAGTCACAACAACTGGAAACGTTTACTCTGTTTTTCCAGAGACTTTGAAGGAGAGTCACTTCGATTCGAAACGTTAACTCTCTTTCTCCAGACACTCTGAAGTAGAGTCACAACGACTGTAAACCTTAACTCAGTTTCTCCTGAGACTCTGAAGGAGAGTCATACCGACTGGAAACGTTAACTCTTTTTCTCCAGTGAGTCTGAAGGAGAGTCACACCGACTGGAAACATTAACTCTGTTTCTCCAGAGACTCTGAAGGACAGTCAAAACGACTGGAAACGTTAACTCTGTTTCCTAGAGAGACTCTGAAGGAGAGTCATACCGACTGTAAACATTAACTCTGTTTCTCCAGATTCTCTGAGGGAGAGACATACCGACTGAAAAAGTTAACTCTGTTTCTCCAGAGACTTTGAAGGAGAGTCACATTGATTCGAAACGTTAACTCTGTTTCTCCAGGACTCTGAAGGAGAGTCACACCGACTGGAAACGTTAACTCTGTTTCTCCAGAGACTTTGAAGCAGAGTCACATCGATTCGAAACGTTAACTCTGTTTCTCTAGAGACTCTGATGGAGATTCATACCGACTGGAAAAGTTAACTGTGTTTCTCCAGAGACTCTGAAGGAGATTGACACCGAATGGAAATGTTAACTCTGTTTCTCCAGAGACTCTGAAGGAGGGTAATACAGACTGTATACGTTAACTCTGTTTCTCCAGAGAATCTGAAGGAAAGTCATACCGACTGGAAACATTAATTTTGTTTCTCCAGAGACTCTGAAGGAGATTCATACCGACTGGAAACGTTAACTCTGTTTCTCCAGAGACTCTGAAGGAAATTCATAACGACTGGAAACGTTAACTCTGTTTCTCCAGAGACTCTGAAGGAGAGTCACACTGACTGGAAATGTTAACTCTGTTTCTCCAGAGAATCTGAAGGAGAGTCACATCGACTTGAAACGTTAACTCTGTTTCTCCATAGACTCCTGAAGGAGGGTCACACAGACTGAAACGGTTAACTCTGTTCTCCAGATAATCTGAGGAGATTCATACCGTCCGGGAAACTTGAACGCTGTTTCTCCAGAGGACCTCCTGTAGGCGAGTCACTACTGACTGGAAACGTTAACTCTTGTTTTCTGCCAGATATTCTGAAGGAGCAGTCCACTACCGACTGGAAACAGTTACTCTGTATTCTCCATAGCTCTGAAGGAGAGTCACACCGACTGGAAACGGTTAACTCTGTTTCTCCAGATACTCTGAGGTGATCACTACCGAAGGAAATTTTAACTCTTGTTTCTCCAGAGACTCTGAAGGAGGGTAATACAGACCTGGAACGTAACTCTTTTCTCCAGAGGAATCGAAGGGAGAGTCATTCCTACTGGAAACGATTAACTCTGTTGCTCCAGATACCTCTGAAGGAGAGTCCTACCGACAGGGAACACTTAACTCTGTTCTCCAGAGACTCTGAAGGAGAGTTACAACGACTCTACAAGTTAACTCATTTTCTCCAGAGATTCTGAAGGAGAATCATACCGACTGGAATCATTAACTCTGTTTCTCCAGAGACACTGAAGGATAGTCACAACAACTGGAAACGTTTACTCTGTTTTTCCAGAGACTTTGAAGGAGAGTCACTTCGATTCGAAACGTTAACTCTCTTTCTCAAGAGACTCTGAAGGAGAGTCATACCGACTGGAAACGTTATTCTCTTTCTCCAGACACTCTGAAGTAGAGTCACAACGACTGTAAACCTTAACTCAGTTTCTCCTGAGACTCTGAAGGAGAGTCATACCGACTGGAAACGTTAACTCTTTTTCTCCAGTGAGTCTGAAGGAGAGTCACACCGACTGGAAACATTAACTCTGTTTCTCCAGAGACTCTGAAGGACAGTCAAAACGACTGGAAACGTTAACTCTGTTTCCTAGAGAGACTCTGAAGGAGAGTCATACCGACTGTAAACATTAACTCTGTTTCTCCAGAGAGACTCTGAAGGAGAGTCATACCGACTGGAAACGTTAACTCTGTTTCTCCAGAGACTCGAAGGAGATTCATACCGACTAGAAAAGTTAACTCTGTTTTTCCAGAGGGACTCCGGAGGAGAATCATACCGATTGGAAATGTTAACTCTGTTTCTCCAGGGTCTATGAAGGAGAGTCATACCGACTGGAAACGTTAGCTGTTTCTCCAGAGACTCTGAAGGAGATTCACACCGACTGGAAACGTTAACTCTGTTTCTCCAGAGACTCTGAAGGAGAGTCACACCGCACTGGAAACTTTAACTCTGTTTCTCCAGAGACTCTGAAGGAGAGTCTATACCGATGGAAACGTTAAACTCTGTTTCTCCAGAGACTCTGAAGGAGATTCACACCGACTGGAAACGTTAACTCTGTTTCTCCAGAGACTCTGAAGGAGAGTCACACCGCACTGGAAACTGTAACTCTGTTTCTCCAGAGACTCTGAAGGAGAGTCACACGACTGGAAACGTTAACTCTGTTTCTCCAGAGGTCTCTGAAGGAGAGTCATACCGACTGTAAACGTTAACTCTGTTTCTCCAGAGACTCTAAAGGAGAGTAATACCGACTGGAAACGTTATCTCTGTTTCTCCAGAGACTCTGAAGGAGAGTCACACTGACTGAAACGTTAACTCTGTCCTCCAGAGAATCTGAAGGAGATCATACGAGACTGGAACGTTTAACTCTGTTTCTCCAGAGACTCTGAAGGAGATTCACAATCCAGACTGGAAAACGTTAACTCTGTTTCCTCCAGAGAGCTCTGAAGGAGAGTTATACCATCTGGAAACGTTAATCTCTGGTTATCAGAGACGCTGAAGGAGAGAGTTCCATCGATTGGAAAATCGTTAATCTGTTTCTCTAGAGACTCTGAAGTGGAGTCATACTGACTTGGAAAACGTTCTCTGTTTCTCCAGAGACTCTGAAGGGGAGATCATACAGACTGGAATCGTTAACTCTGTTTCTCCAGAGGACGCCGGAGGATAGTCACAACAACTGGAAACGTTTACTCTGTTTTTCCAGAGACTTTGAAGGAGAGTCACTTCGATTCGAAACGTTAACTCTTTTTCTCAAGAGACTCTGAAGGAGAGTCATACCGACTGGAAACGTTATTCTCTTTCTCCAGACACTCTGAAGTAGAGTCACAACGACTGTAAACGTTAATTCTGTTTCTCCAGAGACTGTGAAGGAGAGTCACACCGACTGTAAGCATTAACTCTGTTTCTCAGTGATTCTGAAGGAGAGTCACACCGACTGGAAACATTAACTCTGTTTCTCCAGAGACTCTGAAGGAGAGTCAAACTGACTGGAATCGTTAACTCTGTTTCCCAGAGAGACTCTGAAGGAGAGTCATACCGAATGTAAACATTAACTCTGTTTCTCCAGATTCTCTGAAGGAGAGACATACCGACTGGAAAAGTTAACTCTGTTTCTCCAGAGACTTTGAAGGAGAGTCACATTGATTCGAAACGTTAACTCTGTTTCTCCAGAGACTCTGAAGGAGAGTCATACCGACTGGAAACGTTAACTCAGTTTCTCCAGAGAATCTGAAGTAGAGTCACACCGAATGGAAACGTTAACTGTGTTTCTCCAGAGACTCTGAAGGAGAGTCATACCGACTGGAAACGTTAACTCAGTTTCTCCAGAGACTCTGAAGGAGAGTCACACCGACTGGAAAAGTTAACTCTGTTTCTCCAGAGACTCTGAAGGAGAGTCTTACCGACTGGAAACGTGAACTCAGTTTCTCCAGAGACTCTGAAGGAGAGTCCATACCTACTGGAAACATTAACTCTGTTCTCCAGAGACTCTGAAGAAGAGTCATACAGATAGGAAACGTTAACTCTCTTTCTCCAGATACTCTGAAGGAGAGTCATGCCGACTGGAAACGTTATCTCTGTTTCTCCAGAGACTCTGAAGGGGAGTCATACTGACTGGAAACTGTTAACTCTGTTTCTCCAGAGACTCTGAAGGAGAGTCATACCGACTGGAAACGTTAACTCTGTTTCTCCAGAGACTCTGAAGGAGAGTCATACCGACTGGAAACGTTAACTCTGTTTTCCAGAGACTCTGAAGGAGAGTCACACCGACTGGAAACGTTAACTCTGTTTCTCCAGAGACTCTGAAGGAGAGTCACACAGAGTGTAAATGTTAAATTTGTGTCTCCAGAGACTCTGAAGGAGGGTCATACAGCCTGCATACGTTAACTCTGTTTCTCCAGAGAATCTGAAGGAGAGTCACACCGACTGGAAACGTTAACTCTGTTTCTCCAGAGACTCTGAAGGAGAGTCATACCGACTGGAAACGTTAACTCTGTTTCTCCAGAGACTCTGAAGGAGAGTCACACCGACTGGAAACGTTAACTCTGTTTCTCCAGAGACTCTGAAGGAGAGTCATACCGACTGGAAACGTTAACTCTGTTTCTCCAGAGACTCTGAAGGAGAGTCACACCGACTGGAAACGTTAACTCTGTTTCTCCAGAGACTCTGAAGGAGAGTTATACCGACTGGAAACGTTAACTCTGTTTCTCCAGAAACTTTGAAGGAGAGTCGCATCGATTTGAAACGTTAACTCTGTTTCTCCAGAGACTCTGAAGGGGAGTCATACTGACTTGAAACGTTAACTCTGTTTCTCCAGAGACTCTGAAGGGGAGTCATACCGACTGGAATCATTAACTCTGTTTCTCCAGAGACACTGAAGGATAGTCACAACAACTGGAAACGTTACTCTGTTTTTTCCAGAGACTTTGAAGGAGAGTCACTTTCGATTCGAAACGTTAACTCTTTTTTCTCAGAGACTCTGAAGGAGAGTCATACCGACTGGAAACGTTATTCTCTTTCTCCAGACCACTCTGAAGTAGAGCACATCGACTGTAAACCTTAACTCAGTTCTTCCCTGAGACTCTGAAGGAGAGGTCATACCAACTGGACACGTTAACTCTTTTTCTCCAGTGAGTCTGAAGGTGAGTCACACCGACTGGAAACATTAACTCTGTTTCTCAGAGACTCTGAAGGAGAGTCACTACCGACTGGAAACGTTAACTCTGTTTCTCCAGAACTCTGAAGGAGATGTCAACATGACTGGAAACTTTATCGCTGTTTCTCCAGAGAATCTGAAGGGGAGTCACACCGAACGGAAACGTTAACTCTGTTTCTCCAGAGACTCTGAAGGAGAGTCAAACCGACTGGAAACGGTAACTCTGTTTCTCCTGAGACTCTGAAGGAGAGTCACACCGAATGGAAACGTTAACTCTGTTTCTCCAGAGACTCTGAAGGAGATTCACACCGACTGGAAAAGTTAACTCTGTTTCTCCAGAGACTCTGAAGGAGAATCATACCGACTGGAAACGTTAACTCTGTTTCTCCAGAGGTTCTGAAGGAGAGTCACACGACTGGAAATGTTAACTCTGTTTCTCCAGCGGACTCTGAAGGAGAGTCATACCGACTGGAAACGTTAAAATCTGTTTCTCCAGAGACTCTGAAGGAGAGTCACACCGACTGTAAGCGTTAACTCTGTTTTCTCCAGAGACTCTGAAGGAGAGTCATACAGACTGGAAACGTTAACTCTGTTTCTCCAGAGACTCTGAAGGAGACTCATACAGACTGTAAACGTTAACTCTGCGTCACCAGGACTCTGAAGGAGAGTCATACCGACTGGAAACATTAACTCTGTGTCTCCAGAGACTCTGAAGAGATTCATACCGACTGTAAACGTTAACTCAGTTTCTCCAGAGACTCTGAAGGAGAGTCAACACGACTGGAAACGTTAACTCTGTTTCTCCAGAGACTCTGAAGGAGAGTTATACCCACTGGAAACGTTAACTCTGTTTCCTCCAGAGACTTTGAAGGAGAGTCACACGATTTGAAACGTTAACTCTGTTTCTCCAGAGACTCTGAAGGGGTGTCATACTGACTTGAAACGTTAACTCTGTTTCTCCAGAGACACTGAAGGGGAGTCATACCGACTTGAAACGTTAACTCTGTTTCTCACAAGACCCTGGAGGAGAGTCAAAAACCGACTGGGAAACGTTATTCTGTTTCTCCCAGAGACTCTGAAGTAGAGTCAAAACGACTGTAAACTGTTAACTCAGTTTCTGCAGAGACTCTAGAAGGAGAGTCACATCGATTCGAAACGTTAACTCTGTTTCTCCCAGTGAGTCTGAAGGAGAGTCACACCGACTGGAAACGTTAATTCTGTTTCTCCGAGAGTCTGTGAAGGAGAGTCATACCGACTGGAAACGTCAACTCTCTTTCTACAGACACCCTGAAAGTTAGTCATACCGACTGGAAACTTAACTCTGTTTCTCCAGAGACACTGAAGGAGAGTCACATCGATTCGAAACGTTAACTCTGTTTCTCCAGAGACTCTGAAGGAGAGTTACAACGACTCTACAAGTTAACTCATTTTCTCCAGAGATTCTGAAGGAGAATCATACCGACTGGAATCATTAACTCTGTTTCTCCAGAGACACTGAAGGATAGTCACAACAACTGGAAACGTTTACTCTGTTTTTCCAGAGACTTTGAAGGAGAGTCACTTCGATTCGAAACGTTAACTCTTTTTCTCAAGAGACTCTGAAGGAGAGTCATACCGACTGGAAACGTTATTCTCTTTCTCCAGACACTCTGAAGTAGAGTCACAACGACTGTAAACCTTAACTCAGTTTCTCCTGAGACTCTGAAGGAGAGTCATACCGACTGGAAACGTTAACTCTTTTTCTCCAGTGAGTCTGAAGGAGAGTCACACCGACTGGAAACATTAACTCTGTTTCTCCAGAGACTCTGAAGGACAGTCAAAACGACTGGAAACGTTAACTCTGTTTCCTAGAGAGACTCTGAAGGAGAGTCATACCGACTGTAAACATTAACTCTGTTTCTCCAGATTCTCTGAGGGAGAGACATACCGACTGAAAAAGTTAACTCTGTTTCTCCAGAGACTTTGAAGGAGAGTCACATTGATTCGAAACGTTAACTCTGTTTCTCCAGAGACTCTGATGGAGAGTCACACCGACTGGAAACGTTAACTCTGTTTCTCCAGAGACTCTGAAGGAGAGTCACACCTTTGGAAACGTTAACTCTGTTTCTCCAGAGACTCTGAAGGAGAGTCACACCGACTGGAAACGTTAACTCTGTTTCTCCAGAGACTCTGAAGGAGAGTCATACCGAATGGAAACGTTAACTCTGTTTCTCCAGAGACTCTGAAGGAGAGTCATACCGACTGGAAACGTTATCACTGTTTCTCCAGAGACACTGAAGGAGATTCATACCGACTGGAAACGTTAACACTGTTTCTCCAGAGACTCTGAAGGAGAGTCACACCGACTGGAACCATTAACTCTGTTTCTCCAGAGACTCTGAAGGAGAGTCATACCGACTGGAAACTTTATCGCTGTTTCTCCAGAGAATCTGAAGGAGAGTCACACCGACTGGAAACGTTAACTCTGTTTCTCCAGAGATTCTGAAGGAGAGTCATACGACTGGAAACGTTAACTCTGTTTCTCCAGAGATTCTGAAGGAGAGTCACAACAACTGGAAACGTTAACTCTGTTTCTCCAGAGACTCTGAAGGAGAGTCACACCGACTGGAAACGTTAACTCTGTTTCTCCAGAGACTTTGAAGGAGAGTCACATCGATTCGAAACTTTAACTCTGTTTCTCAAGAGACTCTGAAGGAGAGTCATACCAACTGGAAACGTTAACTCTGTTTCTCCAGAGTCTCTGAAGGAGAGTCACACTGACTGAAACGTTAACTCTGTTTCTCCAGAGACTCTGAAGGAGAGTCACACCGACTGGAAACGTTAACTCTGTTTCTCCAGAGACTTTGAAGGAGAGTCACATCGATTCGAAACGTTAACTCTGTTTCTCCAGAGACTCTGAAGGAGAGTCACACCGATTGGAAACGTTAATTCTGTTTCTCCAGAGACTGTGAAGGAGAGTCACACCGACTGGAAACGTTAACTCTGTTTCTCCAGAGGCTCTGAAGGAGAGTCACAACGACTGTAAACGTTAATCTATTTCTCCAGAGACTCTGAAGGAGAGTCACACCGACTGGAAAGGTTAACTCTGTTTCTCCAGAGACTCTGAAGGAGAGTCATACAGACAGGAAACGTTAACTCTGTTTCTCCAGAGACTCTGAAGGAGAGTCATACAGACAGGAAACGTTAACTCTGTTTCTCCAGAGACTCTGAAGGAGAGTCATACCGACTGGAAACATTAACTCTGTTTCTCCAGAGACTCTGAAGGAGAGTCATACAGACAGGAAACGTTAACTCTGTTTCTCCAGAGAGTCTGAAGGAGAGTCATACCGACTGGAAACGTTAACTCTGTTTCTCCAGAGACTCTGAAGGGGAGTCATACCAAGTGAAAATGTTAACTCTGTTTCTCCAGAGACTTTGAAGGAGAGTCACACCGATTTGAAACGTTAACTCTGTTTCTCCAGAGACTCTGAAGGGGAGTCATACCGACTGGAAACGTTAACTCTGTTTTTCCAGAGATTCTGAAGGAGAGTCACACCGACTGGAAACATTAACTCTGTTTCTCCAGAGACTCTGAAGGAGATTTCACACCGAATGGAAACATTAACTCTGTTTCTCCAGAGATACTGAAGGAGAGTTATACCGACTGGAAACGTTAACTCTGTTTCTCCAGGACCTCTGAAGGAGATTCGTAACGACTGGAAAAGTTAACTGTGTTTCTCCAGAGACTCTGAAGGAGAGTCACACCGACTGGAAACGTTAACTCTGTTTCTCCAGAGACTCTGAAGGAGATTCATACCGACTGGAAAAGTTAACTCTGTTTCTCCAGAGACTCTGAAGCAGAGTCACACGACTGGAAACATTAACTCTGTTTTCTCCAGAGTCTCTGAAGGAGAGGTCACACCTGACGGGAAACGTTAACTCTTTTCTCCAGAGACTCTGAAGGGAGAGTCAAACCGACTGAAAACGTAACTGTTTCTCCAGAGACTCTGAAGGAGAGTCAATACCGACTGGAAACGTTAACTCTGTTTCTCCAGAGACCTTGAAGGAGAGTCACATTGATTCGAAACGTTAAATCTGTTTCTCCAGGGACGCTGAAGGAGAGTCACACCGACTGGAAACGTTAACTCTGTTTCTCCAGAGACTCTGCAGGAGAGTCATACCGACTGGAAACATTAACTCTGTTTCTCCTGAGACTCTGAAGAAGATTCATACCAAATGGAAACGTTAACACTGTTTCTCCAGAGACTCTGAAGGAGAGTCACAACGAATGGAAATGTTAACTCTGTTTCTCCAGAGACTCTGAAGGAGAGTCACAGAGAGTTTAAACGTTAAATTTGTGTCTCCAGAGACACTGAAGGAGGGTCATACAGACTGTATACGTTAACTCTGTTTCTCCAGAGACTCTGAAGGAGAGTCATACAGACAGGAAACGTTAACTCTGTGTCTCCAGAGACTCTGAAGGAGAGTCATACCGACTGGAAACATTAACTCTGTTTCTCCAGAGACTCTGAAGGAGAGTCATACCGACTGGAAACTTTAACTCTGTTTCTCCAGAGACTCTGAAGGAGTGTCACACCGACTGAAAAAGTTAACTCTGTTACTCCAGAGACTCCTGAAGGAGATTCATACCAACCTGAAACGTTAACTCTGTTTCCTCCAGAGACTCTGAAGGAGAGTCACACCGACTGAAACGTTAACACTGTTTCTCCAGACTCTGAAGGAGATTCATACAGACTGTATACGTTAACTCTGTTTCTCCAGAGATTCTCAAGGAGAGTCACACCTTTGGAAACGTTAACTCTGTTTCTCCAGAACTCAGAAGGAGAGTCACAACGACTGGAAACATTAACTCTGTTTCTCCAGAGACTCTGACAGGAGAGTCACACGGACTGAAAAGTTAACTCTGTTTCTCCAGAGACTCTGAAGGAGAGTCAACCCACCGACTGGAACCGTTAAACTCTGTTTCTCCAGAGACTTGCAGGAGCGTCAACCACTGATGAAACGTTAACTCTGTTTCTCCAGAGACTCTGAAGGAGAGTCACAACGACTGTAAACGTTAACTCTGTTTCTCCAGAGACTCTGAAGGGAGTCATACCGACTGAAACGTTAACTCTGTTTCTCCAGAGACCTGAAGGAGACTCAAAACGACTGGAAACGTTAACTCTGTTTCTCCAGAGACTCTGAAGTAGATTCACAACGACTGTAACGTTAACTCTGTTTCTCCAGAGACTCTGAAGGAGAGTCACACCGACTGGAAACATTAACTCTGTTTCTCCAGAGACTCTGAAGGAGAGTCACACCGACTGGAAACGTTAACTCTGTTTCTCCAGAGACTCTGAAGGAGAGTCATTCCGAATGGAAACGTTAACTCTGTTTCTCCAGAGACTCTGAAGGAGAGTCATACCGACTGGAAAATTAACTCTGTTTCTCCAGAGACTGTGAAGGAGAGTCACACCGACTGGAAACGTTAACTCTGTTTCTCCAGAGACTCTGAAGGAGAGTCACATCGATTCGAAACATTTGCTCTTTTTCTCCAGATACTCTGAAGGAGAGTCACACCGACTGGAAACGTTAACTCTGTTTCTCCAGAGACTTTGAAGGAGAGTCACATCGATTCGAAACGTTAACTCTGTTTCTCCAGTGAGTCTGAAGGAGAGTCACACCGACTGGAAACGTTAATTCTGTTTCTCCAGAGTCTGTGAAGGAGAGTCTTACCGACTGGAAACGTCAACTCTCTTTCTACAGACACCTGAAATTTAGTCATACCGACTGGAAACGTTAACTCTGTTTCTCCAGAGACACTGAAGGAGAGTCACATCGATTCGAAACGTTAACTCTGTTTCTCCAGAGACTCTGAAGGAGAGTTACAACGACTCTAAAGTTAACTCATTTTCTCCAGAGATTCTGAAGGAGAATCATACCGACTGGAATCATTAACTCTGTTTCTCCAGAGACACTGAAGGATAGTCACAACGACTGGAAACGTTACCCCTGTTTCTCCAGAGATTCTGAAGGAGATTCATACTGACTGGAAACGTTAACTCTGTTTCTCCAGAGAGACTCCGGAGGAGAATCATACCGATTAGAAACGTTAACTCTGTTTCTCCAGAGACTCTGAAGGAGATTCATACCTACTGGAAACGTTAACTCTGTTTCTCCAGAGGGACTCCGGAGGAGAGTCATACCGATTGGAAACGTTAACTCTGTTTCTCCAGGGTCTATGAAGGAGAGTCATACCGACTGGAAACGTTAACTCTGTTTCTCCAGAGACTCTGAAGTAGAGTCACACCGACTGGAAACGTTAACTCTGTTCTACAGAGACTCTGAAGGAGAGTCATACCGACTGGAAACGTTAACTCAGTTTCTCCAGAGACTCAAAAGGAGAAGTCATACCGACTGAAACGTTAACTGTTTTCTCCAGAGGACTCTGATCGGAGATCACCTCCGACTGGAAACGTTAACTCTCGTTTCTCCAGAGACTCTGAAGGAGAGTCATACCGACTGGAAACGTTAACTCTGTTTCTCCAGAGACTCTGAAGGAGAGTCACACCGACTGGAAACGTTAACTCTGTTTCTCCAGAGGCTCTGAAGGAGAGTCACAACGACTGTAAATGTTAATTCTGTATCTCCAGAGACTGTGAAGGAGAGTCACACCGACTGTAAGCGTTAACTCTGTTTCTCCAGAGACTCTGAAGGAGAGTCATACAGACTGGAAACGTTAACTCTGTTTCTCCAGAGACTCTGAAGG
The DNA here is from genome assembly GCF_017639515.1 of Carcharodon carcharias. Lineage (NCBI taxonomy): Eukaryota > Metazoa > Chordata > Chondrichthyes > Lamniformes > Lamnidae > Carcharodon > Carcharodon carcharias. Next base: position 989,738 of record NW_024470843.1, read on the forward strand.
AGACTCATACAGACTGTAAACGTTAACTCTGTTTCACCAGAGACTCTGAATTAGAGTCACACCGACTGGAAACATTTACTCTGTTTCTCCAGAGACTCTGAAGGAGAGTCACACCAACTGGAAACGTTAACTCTTTTTCTCCAGAGACTTTGAAGGAGAGTCGCATCGATTTGAAACGTTAACTCTGTTTCTCCAGAGACTCTGAAGGGAGTCATACTGACTTGAAACGTTAACTCTGTTTCTCCAGAGACTCTGAAGGGGAGTCATACCGACTGGAATCATTAACTCTGTTTCTCCAGAGACACTGAAGGATAGTCACAACAACTGGAAACGTTTACTCTGTTTTTCCAGAGACTTTGAAGGAGAGTCACTTCGATTCGAAACGTTAACTTTTTTTCTCAAGAGACTCTGAAGGAGAGTCATACCGACTGGAAACGTTATTCTCTTTCTCCAGACACTCTGAAGTAGAGTCACAACGACTGTAAACCTTAACTCAGTTTCTCCTGAGACTCTGAAGGAGAGTCATACCAACTGGAAACGTTAACTCTTTTCTCTAGTGAGTCTGAAGGTGAGTCACACCGACTGGAAACATTAACTCTGTTTCTCCAGAGACTCTGAAGGACAGTCAAAATGACTGGAATCGTTAACTCTGTTTCCTAGAGAGACTCTGAAGGAGAGTCATACCGAATGTAAACATTAACTCTGTTTCTCCAGATTCTCTGAGGAGAGACATACCGACTGGAAAAGTTAACTCTGTTTCTCCAGAGACTTTGAAGGAGAGTCACATTGATTCGAAACGTTAACTCTGTTTCTCCAGGGACTCTGAAGCAGAGTCACACCGACTGTAAACGTTAACTCTGTTTCTCCAGAGACTTTGAAGCAGAGTCACATCGATTTGAAACGTTAACTCTGTTTCTCAAGAGACTCTGAAGGAGAGTCATACCAACTGGAAACGTTCACGCTGTTTCTCCAGAGACTCTGAAGGAGAGTCACACCGACTGTAAACGTTAACTCTGTTTCTCCTGAGACTCTGAAGGAGAGTCACAACGACTGTAAACGTTAATTCTGTTTCTCCAGAGACTGTGAAGGAGAGTCACACCGACTGTAAGCGTTAACTCTGTTTCTCCAGAGACTCTGAAGGAGAGTCATACAGACTGGAAACGTTAACTCTGTTTCTCCAGAGACTCTGAAGGAGACTCATACAGACTGTAAACGTTAACTCTGCGTCACCAGAGACTCTGAAGGAGAGTCATACCGACTGGAAACATTAACTCTGTTTCTCCAGAGACTCTGAAGGAGATTCATACCGACTGTAAACGTTAACTCAGTTTCTCCAGAGACTCTGAAGGAGAGTCACACCGACTGGAAACGTTAACTCTGTTTCTCCAGAGACTCTGAAGGAGAGTTATACCACTGGAAACGTTAACTCTGTTCCTCCAGAGACTTTGAAGGAGAGTCACATCGATTTGAAACGTTAACTCTGTTTCTCCAGAGACTCTGAAGGGGAGTCATACTGACTTGAAACGTTAACTCTGTTTCTCCAGAGACTCTTAAGGGAGTCATACCGACTTGAAACGTTAACTCTGTTTCTCAAGAGACTCTGGAGGAGAGTCATACCGACTGGAAACATTATTCTGTTTCTCCAGAGACTCTGAAGTAGAGTCAAAACGACTGTAAACGTTAACTCAGTTTCTGCAGAGACTCTGAAGGAGAGTCACATCGATTCGAAACGTTAACTCTGTTTCTCCAGTGAGTCTGAAGGAGAGTCACACCGACTGGAAACGTTAATTCTGTTTCTCCAGAGTCTGTGAAGGAGAGTCTTACCGACTGGAAACGTCAACTCTCTTCCTACAGACACCCTGAAAGTTAGTCATACCGACTGGAAACTTAACTCTGTTTCTCCAGAGACACTGAAGGAGAGTCACATCGATTCGAAACGTTAACTCTGTTTCTCCAGAGACTCTGAAGGAGAGTTACAACGACTCTACAAGTTAACTCATTTTCTCCAGAGATTCTGAAGGAGAATCATACCGACTGGAATCATTAACTCTGTTTCTCCAGAGACACTGAAGGATAGTCACAACAACTGGAAACGTTTACTCTGTTTTTCCAGAGACTTTGAAGGAGAGTCACTTCGATTCGAAACGTTAACTCTTTTTCTCAAGAGACTCTGAAGGAGAGTCATACCGACTGGAAACGTTATTCTCTTTCTCCAGACACTCTGAAGTAGAGTCACAACGACTGTAAACCTTAACTCAGTTTCTCCTGAGACTCTGAAGGAGAGTCATACCGACTGGAAACGTTAACTCTTTTTCTCCAGTGAGTCTGAAGGAGAGTCACACCGACTGGAAACATTAACTCTGTTTCTCCAGAGACTCTGAAGGACAGTCAAAACGACTGGAAACGTTAACTCTGTTTCTAGAGAGACTCTGAAGGAGAGTCATACCGACTGTAAACATTAACTCTGTTTCTCCAGATTCTCTGAGGGAGAGACATACCGACTGAAAAAGTTAACTCTGTTTCTCCAGAGACTTTGAAGGAGAGTCACATTGATTCGAAACGTTAACTCTGTTTCTCCAGGGACTCTGAAGGAGAGTCACACCGACTGGAAACGTGAACTCTGTTTCTCCAGAGACTTTGAAGCAGAGTCACATCGATTCGAAACTTTAACTCTGTTTCTCAAGAGACTCTGAAGGAGAGTCATACCAACTGGAAACGTTCACGCTGTTTCTCCAGAGTCTCTGATGGAAAGTCACACCGACTGTAAACGTTAACTCTGTTTCTCCAGAGACTCTGAAGGAGAGTCACACCGACTGGAAACGTTAACTATGTTTCTCCAGAGACTTTGAAGGAGAGTCACATCAATTCGAAACGTTAACTCTGTTTCTCCAGAGACTCTGAAGGAGATTCACAACGATTGTAAACGTTAATTCTGTTTCTCCAGAGACTGTGAAGGAGAGTCACACCGACTGGAAACGTTAACTCTGTTTCTCCAGAGGCTCTGAAGGAGAGTCACAACGACTGTAAACGTTAATACTATTTCTCCAGAGACTGTGAAGGAGAGTCAAACAGACTGTATACGTAAACTCTGTTTCTCCAGAGAATCTGAAGGAGAGTCACATCAACTGGAAACGTTAACTCTGTTTCTCCAGAGACTCTGAAGGAGAGTCACACTGACTGGAAATGTTAACTTTGTATCTCCAGAGACTTTGAAGGACAGTCACATCGATTGGAAACGTTAACTCTGTTTCTCCAGAGACTCTGAAGGAGAGTCATACCAACTGGAAACGTTAACTCTGTTTCTCCAGAGACTCTGAAGGAGAGTCACACCGACTGTAAACGTTAACTCTGTTTCTCCAGAGACTCTGAAGGAGAGTCACACCGACTGGAAACGTTAACTCTGTTTCTCCAGAGATTTTGAAGGAGAGTCACATCAATTCGAAACGTTAACTCTGTTTCTCCAGAGACTCTGAAGGAGATTCACAACGATTGTAAACGTTAACTCTGTTTCTCCAGAGACTGTGAAGGAGAGTCACACCGACTGGAAACGTTAACTCTGTTTCTCCAGAGACTCTGAAGGAGAGTCACAACGACTGTAAACGTTAATACTATTTCTCCAGAGACTGTGAAGGAGAGTCACACCGACTGTAAACGTTAACTCTGTTTCTCCAGAGTCTCTGAAGGAGAGTCATACCGACTGGAAACGTTAACTCTGTTTCTCCAGAGACTCTGAAGGAGAGTCACATCGACTGGAAACGTTAACTCAGTTTCACCAGAGATTCTGAAGGAGAGTCATAGAGACTGGAAACATTAACTCTGTTTCTCCAGAGACTCTGAAGGAGAGTCACACCGACTGGAAAAGTTAACTCTGTTTCTCCAGAGACTCTGAAGGAGAGTCATACACCGACTGGAAACGTTAACTCTGTTTCTCCAGAGACTCTGAAGGAGAGTCATACCAACTGGAAACGTTAACTCTGTTTCTCCAGAGACTTTGAAGGAGAGTCACATCGATTTGAAACGTTAACTCTGTTTCTCCAGAGACTCTGAAGGAGAGACACACTGACTTGAAACGTTAACTCTGTTTCTCCAGAGACTCTGAAGGAGAGTCATACCGACTGGAATCATTAACCCTGTTTCTCCAGAGACTTTGAAGGAGAATCATACCGTCTGGAAACGTTAACTCTGTTTTCCAGAGACTTTGAAGGAGAGTCACTTCGATTCGAAACGTTAACTCTTTTTCTCAGAGACTCTGAAGGAGAGTCATACCGACTGGAAACGTTATTCTCTTTCTCCAGAGACTCTGAAGGAGAGTCACAACGACTGTAAACCTTAACTCTGTTTCTCCAGAGACTCTGAAGGAGAGTCATACCGACTGGAAACGTTAACTCTTTTTCTCCAGTGAGTCTGAAGGAGAGTCACACCGACTGGAAACATTAACTCTGTTTCTCCAGAGACTCTGAAGGACAGTCAAAATGACTGGAAACGTTAACTCTGTTTCCTAGAGAGACTCTGAAGGAGAGTCATACCGACTGTAAACATTAACTCTGTTTCTCCTGATTCTCTGAGGGAGAGACATACCGACTGGAAAAGTTAACTCTGTTTCTCCAGAGACCTTGAAGGAGAGTCACATTGATTCGAAACGTTAACTCTGTTTCTCCAGGGACTCTGAAGGAGAGTCACAACCGACTGGAAACGTTAACTCTGTTTCTCCAGAGACTTTGAAGCAGAGTCACATCGATTCGAAACGTTAACTCTGTTTCTCAAGAGACTCTGAAGGAGAGTCATACCGCCTGGAAACGTTAACGCTGTTTCTCCAGAGACTCTGAAGGAGAGTCACAACGACTGTAAACGTTAATTCTGTTTCTCCAGAGACTGTGAAGGAGAGTCACACCGACTGTAAGCGTTAACTCTGTTTCTCCAGAGACTCTGAAGGAGAGTCATACAGACTGGAAACGTTAACTCTGTTTCTCCAGAGACTCTGAAGGAGACTCATACAGACTGTAAACGTTAACTCTGTGTCACCAGAGACTCTGAAGGAGAGTCATACCGACTGGAAACATTAACTCTGTTTCTCCAGAGACTCTGAAGGAGATTCATACCGACTGTAAACGTTAACTCAGTTTCTCCAGAGCCTCTGAAGGAGAGTCACACCGACTGGAAACGTTAACTCTGTTTCTCCAGAGACTCTGAAGGAGAGTTATACCACTGAAAACGTTAACTCTGTTTCTCCAGAGACTTTGAAGGAGAGTCACATCGATTTGAAACGTTAACTCTGTTTCTCCAGAGACTCTGAAGGAGTCATACGACTTGAAACGTTAACTCTGTTTCTCCAGAGACTCTGAAGGGAGTCATACCGACTTGAAACGTTAACTCTGTTTCTCCAGAGACTCTGGAGGAGAGTCATACCGACTGGAAACGTTATTCTGTTTCTCCAGAGACTCTGAAGTAGAGTCAAAACGACTGTCAACGTTAACTCTGTTTCTGCAGAGACTCTGAAGGAGAGTCATACCAACTGGAAACGTTAACTCTGTTTCTCCAGAGACTTTGAAGGAGAGTCACATCGATTCAAAAAGTTAACTCTGTTTCTCCAGAGACTCTGAAGGAGAGTCACAACGACTGTAAACGTTAACTCTGTTTCTCCAGAGACTCTGAAGGGAGTCATACCGACTGAAACATTAACTCTGTTTCTCCAGAAACCTGATGGAGAGTCAAAACGACTGGAAACGTAACTCTGTTTCTCCAGAGTCTCTGAAGTAGAGTCACAACGACTGTAACGTTAAACTCTGTTTCTCCAGAGATTCTGAAGGAGAGTCACACCGACTGGAAACATTAACTCTGTTTCACCTGAGTCTCTGAATTAGAGTCACACCGACTGGAAACGTTAACTCTGTTTCTCCTGAGACACTGAAGGAGAGTCACACCGAATGGAAACATTAATTCTGTTTCTCCAGAGACTCTGAAGGAGAGTCATACCGACTGGAAAATTTAACTCTGTTTCTCCAGAGACTGTGAAGAGAGAGTCACACACCGACTGGAAACGTTAACTCTGTTTCTCCAGAGACTCTGAAGGAGAATCACATCGTTCGAAACATTTGCTCTTTTTCTCCAGATACTCTGAAGGAGAGACACACCAACTGGAAACGTTAACTCTGTTTCTCCAGAGACTTTGAAGGAGAGTCACATCGATTCGAAACGTCAACTCTGTTTCTCCAGAGAGTCTGAAGGAGAGTCACACACGACTGGAAACGTTAATTCTGTTTCTCCAGAGTCTGTGAAGGAGAGTCTTACCGACTGGAAACGTCAACTCTCTTTCTACAGACACCCTGAAATTTAGTCATACCGACTGGAAACGTTAGCTCTGTTTCTCCAGAGACACTGAAGGAGAGTCACATCGATTCGAAACGTTAACTCTGTTTCTCCAGAGACTCTGAAGGAGAGTTACAACGACTCTACAAGTTAACTCATTTTCTCCAGAGATTCTGAAGGAGAATCATACCGACTGGAATCATAACTCTGTTTCTCCAGAGACACTGAAGGATAGTCACAACAACCTGGAAACGTTTACTCTGTTTTTCCAGAGACTTTGAAGGAGAGTCACTTCGATTCGAAACGTTAACTCTTTTTTCTCAAGAGACTCTGAAGAGAGTCATACCGACTGAAAACGTTATTCTCTTTCTCCAGACACTCTGAAGTAGAGTCACAACGACTGTAAACGTTAACTCAGTTTCTCCTGAGACTCTGAAGGAGAGTCATACCAACTGGAAACGTTAACTCTTTTTCTCCAGTGAGTCTGAAGGAGAGTCACACCGACTGGAAACATTAACTCTGTTTCTCCAGAGACTCGGAAGGACAGTCAAAACGACTGGAAACGTTAACTCTGTTTCCTAGAGAGACTCTGAAGGAGAGTCATACCGACTGTAAACATTACTCTGTTTCTCCAGATTCCTGAGGGAGAGACATACCGACTGGAAAAGTTAACTACTCTGTTTCTCCAGAGACTTTGAAGGAGAGTCACATTGATTCGAAACGTTAACTCTGTTTCTCCAGAGACTCTGAAGGAGAGTCACACCGACTGGAAACATTAACTCTGTTTCTCCAGAGACTTTGAAGCAGAGTCACATCGATTCGAAACGTTAACTCTGTTTCTCATGAGACTCTGAAGGAGAGTCATACCAACTGAAACGTTCACTTGTTTCTCCAGAGACTCTGAAGGAGAGTCACACCGACTGAAACGTAACTCTGTTTTCTCCAGAGACTCTGAATGAGAGTCATACAACTGGAAACGTTAACTCTGTTTCTCCAGAGACTTTGAAGGAGAGTCACATCGATTCGAAAACGTTAACTCTGTTTTCTCCAAGACTCTGAAGGAGAATCATACAAACTGGAAATGTTAACTCTGTTTCTCCAGTGATTCGGAAGAGAGTCACACTGACTGGAAACGTTAACTCTGTTTCTCCTGAGACTCTGAAGGAGAGTCATACCGACTGGAAACGTTAACTCTGTTTCTTCTCCAGAGACTCTGAAGGAGAGTCACACTGACTGGAAACGTTAACTCTGTTTCTCCAGAGTCTCTGAAGGAGAGTCCACACCGACTGGAAACATTAACTCTGTTTCTCCTGACTCTGAAGGAGAGTCACACCGACTGGAATGTTAACTCTGTTTCTCCAGAGAGTCTGAAGGAGAGTCACACCGAGTGGAAACCTTATCTCTGTCTT